>NC_143549.1:176182500-176292500 GCF_054136105.1 Typopeltis vanoorti | reverse complement strand
ATAAATAAACCGTGGCTCTCACGGTTTTGGTTTTTGCATTCATCTTTCGATCTTTGACTTCTTTGTGAAGTTATTAATGCATAGAAACACGAGCAATTTAATTTCTTTTCTGCAAATATTGAAACTGCGCAATGTTTCCATTTCAATGGATCGCATGCGATAGCTGCAGCTATAATATTCATGATGTTTGGTTTTTCCTCATAACATTCACGTGGCCTTCTTAGAAATTTACTGTTTGTTGTTTTATGAACGAATGGATTGTATACTGTGTACAAAACACGCGTTAATGTTGATTCTGTTTGTCTTTCAGCATCATCAGGAATTACCTGTCACGGTTTTACCACGTCGAACTGCTTTCTTTTTTGACATTCTTCAAAATATTTTGAAGAATGTCAAAATATTTTTTGACATTCTTCAAAATATCAATAAATGTTTCGCATAACTACCTGCAACCCGACCCTTTTAAATGGAGCTGATGGAAACAAAAGAAACAGAAAGAATTTTGTTCGTAGACTTTTTTATAATATAAATGCAGGGATGTATTGTATTTTTGATATATAATTTTGCAACCATATGGAAGAGAAAATATTTCCTGTACTCGCAGTTCTATGACAGTTTATGATAGGTTTTCCATCCTTCCTTTTTTGCTGCTAATCTGAAAGAACAAGTCCAGTCTCTTCATTTATCTTTTAAATTCACAAATTCTTTGCTGTTCTTTAAATTATCCATCTTGAACTGATAACACTATTACATTATGTAATAGTGTTATCACCTTAGTCGCTTTGCCTGATGGAACGGAAACAAGTCTTTATATCGTAAATATCGTAACAGAAGATGGAGCATACTCAGTATGGTTCTTATTGTAGTAGAATACCTTCAGTTTTAGTGGATATACTGTCGTTAAAGTGATTTTTATAAAACAAATGTAACTCGTACTCAAAGTTGATGTTCTGAAATCTGATTGAAAAGTTCAGCGATGTTTGTATAACATTTTCTTCAAGAGTGTTCAAAGAAAATGTTCTGTATTTTGACAGCTATGTTTTAACATTTCTCATCGTAACGACTGAAGACTAAATACATACCATGATTGTGTTTTTGATGTACCTCTTATTAAGAAGTCGATTCTTTTATAATGCCATGCGTTGTATCCTATCTTTGGAAGTTAAATGTCCCTGAAGTCATGGAAGTTCAGGAGGGAGATTTCACTTCCTGAAGGAAATGAAATCTTCCTCGACTCCCCCTTATAATGTCAATGTGCACACACACACACACGGAACATCTCAGAGAGGAGTACTACATCGAAATTCCATTAGATGAACAACATGAACTTTTCTCCAACTATTTTGTTATCTTGTCTAATAAATGCTAAATCGACCAAGTTGATTTACTTAATTTATACTTAAATCTGTTGAAGTAAATCTACTTTTCCATCATAATAACAATTAATTTGATGAAATATATTTTCATGTATGTTTTTTCCGAGGACTGAAGGATATTTTTCTAAACATCACTCTAACGTTGAACGTATTCTGTGACAATTATTATTATTTTTATTTTTTAGATTTGATTGCGGATGTATAAAAGATTTAATCAAGTGAGATCTAAAATTAAAAATATCTAAGATCTAATATTCATCTAATATTCATTACCTTCTGGAAGAGATTGAAATGCAGTTTTGCTCAGCTAATTGTTCGTTTCTTCCAACTTAGTCACGAAGAAAAGTTCCATCAAAGAAAATCGTATTATTTTATTGCATTGTGTAGGTAATTACATTATCCCAATACTTTTTTATAAGGATACTACATGAAAAATTTCAAGGATGGATGCTAGTCGGTCAATGGAATAATGAAATTACCAAAGGCGATGAAAATATATTTTCCGATAAAATATGTTTTCTATATTTTAATTAGATATGAAATATTTGGCCTCAGAATTAATAATTTCGATGCATAAATGGTCCTATTTCTGACGTCAATGGCATCCCAATTGTATAAGGTGCGTTGATTGCACACTAGGAGTATTGCAGCACCACGCAGATGAATGACAATGCATAATGATGCAAGTAAAAAAATAACGAATGGGTGGACGCCCCTCCTCTTGCCTGGTATTCTATCATATAGGCAACTTGGATGATATTGTAGTTTCGTAGTTGCTTGTAAGAATCAATATCCCTGTTGCGTATTAACCAATATACGATTAGCAGCCACTGAATTACAAGTCATTATGCAGATGTACGTGAATCGCTTATGCAGCCTATATGCAACATACTTGGTCATGTGCGTTACACGTGTTCCAAGCAACTATTTAAGCGATGGGACATGTTTTGATCATTAACTGTCAATAGTGCTGACCACAATGGGAAAAACAAAGGCTCTTCAGAAGTTCCATAAAGAGCTTATTTCGGGTGTCAGTCTGGCTGTAGCCACGATTTTGAAAACGGCAGAGATGACTGGTTTCTCAAAAGAAACTAGTGTGCTTAGACAGTCGAAAAATAGCCCACAATGCTTGTCTATGACTTGTCTAAGAGGTGTAACTGTGGTCCTATGAGAGTTTGATAGGAACGAGATTGGTGTCGTCTGACAAGGCTTATATGGACAAACAGCACTTCCTGTATGCGGTAACTGACCAACGCATTTGATGAAGGCTACTCCCAACCCATATCTCTCCGAACTATGAGCAGGGAATTGAAGAGCATCAGTACTGGAAGTCGCATGCCGATGCGGAAACCACTGATTTCTGCGAAGAACCGGAAAATTTGTCTTCAGTAGTGTAAAAAAAACCGTAACTGGACACTGGTAAACTAGAAAAAAGTCATGTGATCCGACGAGTCACGGGACACCTTTTTCTGTACCAACGATAGGTAGGGAGTTTTGAGGGAGCCCTATGAAGCAATGAACCCAACTTTCTTTGTAAACATAAGGTTCTGGAGGCGCTGTCGTGGTGTGTGTGTGGGGGGGGATGTTCTGTTTGTACGGAAATTAACATAATTTTCGTAACTGGCATAGATGAAAATGGATATCAGCGAAATTGACAAAATGCAATATCATTTTATCGACTTCATTGATCAATAAAATGATATTAACCTGAAAATCGGTTAAATTTAGTTAATTACTTCCGAAATAATTAAGTTCATGCTGTTTCTACATACCATTAAAGCCCATCTGTGAGCAGAGCTTGCAGTGAAGTAGCATCGGTTCGATGTTATGATGGAAATGCTGTTGATGGAAATGTTGCCACTTTCCTCATAATCTGTTAGCTAATATAGTTTGTCTGCCAAATTCATGATTGTAAATATTCCCCGATCGGTTTGCCTACTTTTTTGGGATGGAAATCAAGCGTTTTCTCGGAGAAAACAACGCTACGTACTCCTGATACTGGCTAACTAATCTTTAATTGAAAAAGCTGTTATAAAATTTACTTTCTGGATGGATGGAATTCAAGCTCAGATCTTTTTAATTGAAAGTAAATGTCGCTATAATGAGTTATTCAAACAAAAGAGTATTCTTGATATTTCAGAGTACAAAAGAATATGGCTGCATTTTATAACTCTTCCCGGTTAATAGCATCATTTCATTACATATTTTCCAATAATACTTTTCTTGAAAGGAATGTTGATTTCTACGATGTTTGCTGTTATGTTTGGAGATGAATATAACAGAATCAAGATTATTTTTAGAGAAAATAATGCTAATAAAAAGAAATCAGAAATAACAGACAAAATGACACATATCAAAAAAGTAACGACACTCCAAACTCCTCGGACTACATGACTTTTTCAGTCTACCAGCTCTAGTCACGGTGTTCCTGACATTACTGTAATGTTTCCTGCTCTTTTCAGAAAATAGTGGTTTCCGTATGGAAATGCGACTTCCAGTACTGATGGTCTTCAATTCTCTGCGCACAGTTCAGTGAGATATGGGTTGGGAGCAGCTCAATTGCTGCACAGGAAGTTCTATTTGTCCGTACAAGCCTTCTCAGACGCCGATATCGTTCCTGACAGATTGTCTAAGGAGCGCATTTATACCTCTTATTTTTCTACTGATTAAACACCCGGGATATCTTACCTTTTGAAAAACCGGTCAGTTCTGCTGTTTTCAACATCTTAGCTGAAGCAAGATGCCTTCCCACAATGTTTTTATTGAACTCCGAGATATCCTTTTTGTTTTTCCCATTGTGATCAACACTATTGAAAATTATTGACCAGCTGCATTCTTAAATAGTTGCCTGGAGCTCGTGGTGACGCATATGACCAAATATTTCATATATACACTATAAGCGACGTTTATGGACATCTGCATAAAAGTTTCTAATTCCATGCCTGTGTGTAACAGATTTAGATTTATAGGAGCGTATCAATAGTATTTTTTTCTCTATTTATTTTAAATACCTGGATAAGATCTCAAATAGGTGTCATGGATATTGTAAAATACATTGAACAGGCTAAGTGGAGATGGGCTGGCTATATTGCTGGATGCAGTGACTGGAGATGGACTAGAAAAACAACAGAGTGGAGACCGATGGATGGAGCAAGACAAAGAGGAAGACCGAGAAGAAGGTGGAGGGATGAAGTGGAACAAATTGCAGGAGTGAGATGGATGGGAGAGGCAGAAAACTGAGTGATCTGGAAAACCATGTGGGGGACTTTCGTCCAGCAGTGGACAGAACCAAAATGTTGAAGAAGAAGAGAAGACGATCAATAGTATATGCTGATGTTTGTTTAAGCAAACATCAGGATATACTATTGATAAAATAAAATAAATAAACATCAATCTTCAATAAACATCACATTAAGGTATTTAACGAAACCATGATCTTTGCGATATCAATGTTAATTAGCTCAACTTTTTTTCAGGCTGAAAATACAGCTTATTTGTTGTCTCAGTTGAAAGTTGAGAATGCCACTGTGCAAGATCAAGTTCAGGTGAGTCGGCCTTATTTCATTCAGTTAAAACATAAATGAGATTAGTTAGTGTAAGGAAAAGCTGCAAGAAAATTATAATAATATATTATATTAATTTACAATCTTGAGTTTGAATTATAAAAGCTTCAATTGTGTTGTGAAAATTTAGTTTGGTTTTGGTGATAATGCACTCATAGTGGAACAATTTAAATCTAAAAATAACTTAAACTGACCATCCTAATAGAAATCGGAGGAATAATTTACTGGCCATAACTGATTCTTATAAGTTATCCGAGAAATATTCTTATGTATATGTCTTTTATTAGAGTATCATATGTATTGCATGCCATAACATAATTCCTTGATGTTTTGCAGAGTGCTAATGATAATTCCACTGCATATTATTTCCCCAGAAAAAACTTTGAAAGACTCATTCCAAGGTTACACCTTCCAGTTCATCTGGAAGGTGCAACTTGTTAAAACTAAAAGGTGTCGCTTTTAGTTTTAACGAAATCTGTTAAGAAATGATTAAAATGTCCATGCTCTTCATAACAGACAAGAGACTGTTTTGAAACTATTGGACACACATATTTTCGGAATGTGAAAAGCATTTTTCTCATTGTCCTAGAATAATTTTTGAGCTTCTTTTTTAAAAATAAACTTGCACAAAAGAAATCTGTTCAATACGATGTTAATGCCATTTTTGTGCTCTTTTTTATTTCTTTTCTTTTTTTTTCTCGAAAAATACTTATGACTAGAAGATTGAAGCTGTTCGACTTTACTAAACAAATTTTATGTTTCGATCTTCGTTTCAAACTGAGAGTCTCACCTTATGGAAATTCTATATTGCGTTCGTTTCATCCAATCACTACGATCTATATATATATATATATATATATATATCACGTAACTTTTACATTTTTTAATGACATTGCCAATCAATGTTGCCAACTATCGTGTATTAGTGCGGTAGGTGGACAAAGTGTTAAATAATGCTGGAACCTGTTCTATAGACCACATGTGGTCTATAGAACAGGTTCCAGCATTATTTAACACTTTGGTACTATTCTTTTCAAACAACTTCAGTTCTAGAATAATCAAGGCGGTGAGGTTGACACTAATGATGAAAAATATCTGCCACTTCATATTCACAAACATTTATTTCACAATGGTATTCGAATTCATTGGCTGAAAACGATCTCCATAGGATCACTCAGACCTGCCCTTTGAAGTAAATCATGTTTAAATCCGTTACAAAATAATACAAACACGTTGCTTCGTACGTTCAGATATCTCAAAAATTGCCAGGAAACAAAATATATTTAGTTTAATTGCTTATAATAGACAAAACTAGCTACACAGTGACTTACTTTACTTAATCTACATTTTCATGACAACACTTTGCAGTTGATTTAGAGACATTCACACGTCACAACTACAGACTACTTGAAAATGTCTTAAACGCATATAACTCATATAACTTACCATGTCAATGTCCATTTAATTTAAGAGGATGCCAATTTTAAATTCGTTCATCGGTTGAAAATAAATATATTAATGTTTATTAATAGATTGCTTATATTTGTCTCTTAAATTGCATAATACAATTAATAAAGGAATCACTTTCTTCCTGATGCTAATTAAACTCAACTTTTATTATATTTCAGATTTTGACATTTCTTGCAAACTGCCGTCAACAAAAACCAAATATATCAGGACTAGGATTTTTTGATGTGGACCTTGTGCTTATGAAAAATGTACGTCTTTTATTTACTTTTTTAGCATATTAGCATATCCATTTCACTTAGAACTGAGAGAATTCAGGTGGGACGCAAGAGATTCTGAACTTAGATATTCACATAATTGCACACAAAACTACAGTATTAAGAAATGAAAAGATTTTTATATAACAAGTCAAAAAACGTCTTTAAAAAACTATCTTGCTTTTTTGATTTTGAGAAAGATTTACTACCCATGCATTACAAAGAATTAATGGAATTGATTTAAAATTTGCAAAAAATTCCTACATTCCTTCAATGAAAATTAAATTTTCAATTTCAAAGACTTAAGACTGAATTTATAACTAGAATATTTACTAAACCATTCAGACAAGAAGAAATTATGGTAATTTGAAACTGTCATTCATGAAATAAACAAAATACAAACCAAGCTTTCCGTTTAATTTAAATCTCGCCACGAGATGTTAACCCAAAGAGTACATTAGTACCGTGGATGGAATAAAGCATTTTATATTTATTTAATTTATTCAATGGTTCTCCACCCATTGTGATTAACTGTGGCGAAATATCTAAAACGACAACTTTCGCGAAGCATTTCCATACCATGTATCCATGGACGGGTAATGATGGCTGACACCGGCGGAATTCATACTGTATTTTATTTAAATCATTTAATGGTGTGTGTTTCGAGGTAGTGAAGGAGTTGACATTTATTGATTTTCTCTACTATTTTCAATAGAACTGAATGGAAATGGAACATTATTTGCTTGCCGGCTTTTATCTACTTTCTTTGGAAAGAATTGAATATTTCCTTCCTTCCATGCAGTATTATACATGTCACATGAGTGCGAAAGATTTCTATAGACGATATTGAAGGGCATTAATTATGGAACTCCAATTTTAAACACAACTCAAAGATACTGTCAGGACCAGAAAAATTGTTAGTGTCCAAGCTATTCAGAAGTCTTCTGTCTTTTTGACAAAAGAAATTGATCGTCATAGAGGAGGCATGCAGTGAGTAGCTCTTGGTAAGGTAGGGAGTACGTTGTCTTCTTCATAAATTGATAAGTTAGGGCAAGAGAATTATGATCAAGAGGTTATCTTTGTCTCTTTTTTCGGTTATTATAATAATATCACCAGGATTTGAAAGAGTGGAAACCTAGGTGACCATAAGTTTCTCCTGATTCTTCGCTAAAGGCATTGTTCCTAGCGAAAGAGGAGAAGGTCGAATTGGCATATGAGAAAATGGCAAGTTTCTGAACTAGGATTTCACAAATTCAGACTTGGATTTTTGACGATCATTTTCCAGTTGTTGAGTGTTACACTGTAGGCTGGATAGACTGTGGTTTGAGTTATTTAAGTCTGAATTCATTTCTAAAATTCACCATTGTGGTTAGGAATCGTGTAGAGTCTAGTTAGAAAAGCTGAGGTGATAGCAGTTTTTCAGGCTGCTAGTTCAGGGTCTGTTAACAAATAAGAAGTCTGGCTATTGTTGCATTCAGAATTACAAATATTGGGGAAGTGGATGTGAAATTAAAATAAATTTAAAACACAACCTAAGTAAATAGAATATTTGTGAAGAAAGGAACCCTAAAACAAATCAAAACATTAAAAGGAATTGGAAATCGCTGCATTTTATGTAACACCTGTGAAGCATTTTGAGTATTTTTTTGGACAGAGGGTAAACCTATACAAGAAATTAATGAGTTAACGTTATCCTACTGCAAACTTTACTAAATATTTTTTTTACACTAAAAGAAATATTAGTTGTCGAAGTAAGACGTTCTGCAATGTTTATTTGAGGTATTTAAAAGAAAATGTAATACTGTTACTATATGGGTTGAAAAACCATTTAGGAGTTTAAATTTTCCTGATCCATGTTCAGTCATTCATCCGTCATGTAACTTATATATACTCAGGCGTTAAGAGAATACAGAAGAAGAGCAGAAAAAGATAAATGAAAAGATAAATCTAAGATCTTCCATAAGTGACAGAAAGAAAGAAACTAAAAAAAAGTACACCATAAGATATGTTTCGATAGAAGTGAATGCATATTGACCTTATAGAAAAAAGGTGATCCATTAACCTTCAAATTTTCTTATAATAAATTCATGCTATGATATCATGATATCTTTAGTTTAATTAGGTTAAAAATAGTCGAATTAAAATGGTTAATAAAATGAACTAATTACATTATCAATGTATCTTCAGTCGATAAGCTTTAGATAGTAAACAATTTCATTCTAAAATGCAATTAAGAATCAGCTTTCGATTTTTATTTTTACATAAAAATCACATTAATTATTATTAATAAAGCGTTTTTTTTTCTTTCAGATTTTTGGTACTATCATCACCTACACCATCATACTGGTGCAAACAGTGCCTTCAAAAGAGAGAGAAAAATAACAGCCGTTGTAATTTTAAAGAATAAGAAAGATAATTTATAATTTATTTTCTAACTATCCTTAAATGTCAGAAAAATGCACAAGATGTTATTGAAATGTCAGCCAACCAAAATTGAACATCATGAGATAAATCAAATACAATGCTTTTTACGAACCCAATGGCTAAATGTTTATACAAGTCTGCCTTATATGATTAGTTTATGCAACTATTATATTCAGATAAGCATATTATTTACATAATCTCAAAAAAATACGAAGTTACCTAATTGTAAACACAAGTGAAGAAACACTCGTACACGTCGTGCATCAGAAGGTCACTTTGACTTGGTGCGTGTTAAAATTCCATGGTTCGAAGCTCTTCAAAGACAATCAATATGCTTTAGTTCAGTAAAGGACCTACGAGTATAGCGAAAACTTTCTTAGTTAGCAGGGGTTCCAAGTTTAAATGCTTTAGAAAAGGTTTTCCTATATAAAGTTTCACCCCACTTCACTGAACACATAAGATACATTAAAGAAATGAAAAAAAAAAACACTATTGCAGTACATATTCTTCAATCATTACACTACATTTGTACATTACCTTTTACATTTTTTACATTTCTTATTGTCTGAGAAATGTAATACAATAAAAATTCAGTGCTAATTTAGGAAAGACATATTTCATTTTATATATATTCATTCCCACTGTTTGCACACAACATCCAATGGCAATCCATTCCAATCACGCACCACCCTGTGAGGAGAAAAATCTAGCTGTCACCCCATTCTTAGCGGCATTCGCTCTCAGCTTCCAAGCATGGTCTGATTCCATCAGTTAAAATCCTTTGACCCTTTCAGAAGTTTGTATGTCTCAATCATAACACTCTTCTTTCTGCTGTTTCTTGTGTCTGCAGTCAACAAATTCTCAATCTGTTTTCATAATCAGTAATCCTGATATCATTTATAAAACTCTCCTTTGCACTTTCCTAATTTATCAGAATCACAACAGAAATCAGATGACCATACCTGCGCACAATAGTCCAAGTGAAATCTTATAAAGGTCTTGTAAAAAGGCAAAATGACACCTTTATCTTTAGCAGTCAAAGTTCGTTTCAGCACCGCAATTATATTGTGGTATTTGCAATATTTGCTACATGATCCCCGAACTTTAACTTCCTATTTACTAAGACGTCAAGATCCCTAGCCTGATCAGTTTCTTATAACATAATCCCACCAATATATAATACGACAATGGATATCTAATCAAGCCAAAGTGCATGAATTTTCATTTACTAACATAGAACGGACATCTATTTTTCCATGCTCACAATTTCAGCCTATTCAAATTATTCTGCAAGTATTGAATATCAGCAGCATTCCTTATTACCCTGGCTATCTTTGCATCATCAGCAAACAGCTGTATGTCGCCTGCTAAATCCTTCCCAATATTATTAATGAACAAATTGAATAACAGCGGACCAAAGACTGATACTTTTAGTACCACTGTATACCTTAAATCTTGAGGACTCACATCTCCCGTATACCACTTTTTGATATCTATCAGTTAGCCATCTTCTTATCCAAACTAATTTTTTATAAGCCAAACTCTTATTCTCCAGTTTATGCAAAAGTCTTCCCTGCTGTATTCTGCCAAAAGACTTAGCGAAATACAAAAGTGTCATGGTGTATCCATTCCCCTTGTCTAACTTAGTGGTATCATTATTATAGAATCTGAGCAAGTTGCTAAAACATGACCTTCATTTACTAAATACATGCTGTTCGTTGAAAACTACAGATTCTTTGTCAAGCCATAATCTGAATTCAAGCCCTAACGAACTTTTCCAAAATCTTCAGCACCGCTACTGAGATACGGATTGGTCGATGGGTAGATACATCGGTCTTGTATGTATGGTAATCCCAATAATGCACAAGAGTGGTGCATTATTGGGATTACCATACATTTTTTCTATTCCTGCGGAATTTTCCCTGTTCTGAGACTCAAATTATATCGCCTGGTTAAAGGAATGGCCAGTTCAGCTGAACACCCTTTAGCGCCCGTACTGATATCCCATCAGTCCCTATTGCTGAATTCTTATTCCGTTTGTGCCACAGCTCTAATACCTCCTCTTCATTCACCTCAGCTTCTTCATCCAATGAAGAGACAGCAGTGATCTCAATGTTGCGTACAACAGGTTGATAGCTTTTAGCAAAATGGGCCCTCATTATTTGAACAACCTCTTCTGCATTTGTCACCCTCACGCCATCTGCATTCAGTAGCGGTATTCTTTCATATTCATTCTTTCTTTTACTTGCAGCATATCGACAGAATTCTTGTTGGTGGTCTTTAGCACGCAGAGCCAGTTTCTTTTCATACTCAGACTTTGCTTTCCCTACACCAGTTGTGACTATTCTAGCCTGCTTCTTATAAATTTCATAACGGATATCATCCTTATGCACACAACATTCTTTCCACATCGACCTTTTTTTACGAATCTCTTGATTAATAAGATTACACATCTATTTAACTTTCACCCAAAATATTCTTCGAACTTTCGAGACACATTCTGATATTGCATACTTAAGCAATTTTTAAATTCTTTCCATGCGCTGTCGATGTTCTTCCCATTTCCTTCCTGAATGGAACATTCATAAGCCTAGCCGCTTCTCAAGTGAGACCGAATGATAATTTTCACCAACCGGAGACAGAATAGTTACGTTTATACATCAAACGCTCTCTGACACTCTAATCAAATCTAACACCCGTTGATCTCGAGTTCCTTCTGCCACATGCTTCTTGAGGATGTCGTCTCGAAACGGCTCAATAAATTCAGTTTCATTCTTCTAATATTATTTTAGTGCTACCCTATCAATTTGGATAATTAGAGTCCTCCATTATGATCCCTCTTTTTGCTCCCATCGTCTTTGTTTAATTTGAATAATTTTTGAATACACCTCGTTAAATTCCATGTGCTTCTCTTATGCTATAAACAAAACGAATGCAAAATCAAAATAAATTCTAATTTATTAAAATAGAAAAAAATTTCCTTACTCTTCGCTCGATTGTCACAGCTTGTGTATTGCTGTTGCTCCAAGACTATAATTTATCGATGTACCAAATATTGTATAATTAAACCCATTTCTTCGTTAAAAGTTGCAAAACTAAAAGAAAATAATTACTATTATTTAAATAAATTATTCTGCATCATGAATTTCAATGTGAAAGTATCATGGCCTCTTTAAATAGTAAAATAGTTGTGTCGACTTGCTTCTAATATATGTACTTTTTAGTCTATTATACAAATACGCGTAAGACTCTTTCTCAGGTATCACGTGGTACCTCTGAATAACAATGGCATTGCCTCAGGGTCGAGCCAATACCGGAGTATCAGAGTATCTCAGATCAACCTCTCATAAAGCACTAAGAAATTTTTTTTTTATTGCTGCGCCACTTAGGGCTTTTAGATTAAATAAACTATATTAATCAAGAGGCGATCTCTAGATTGTACTTAAGTGATACCTTGACCTTGTAGACGTGGCCAAAATCTCTTCTTTCTAATTTCCCGCCTAGGTTCGCATTAAGTTTTATAAGAAGTGCATCGGATTCCAAATTACAGACAGTCTTAAGTGGATTCAAAAGCAAGGTTTATTGAACACTATAATTATATATATACAATACATGTTATATGAGTTCTCATTCTAAGAGAGTTCCAGACAATTAGATTAATATTAAAACCCTCTAACAACATACAGATACTCAAACTGATTATTTTTATATTAGCAATATCAATCCTATCAACAAACAAGCACTCTAACTAGGTATGATATTCACAGCAATAATTATTCCAATCAAGTCACAACCAAACCACTCTAGATAGCATCAGCGTCTTTTACAATTTGCTATTAATATCACTCTTCACTCTGAATTTTATCATAACACTCTTCAAACACATTATAATTCAATTCCGTAAGGAGACAGTAAATTTACGGTATTCATCTCAAGATCACTACAGTTCAGTTATTTATGATACTATTAATGTTCTTTCCTCTGAATCACAGCGCGGCGCACATCCTTTCATCCATAGCTAACAAAATTAATAAATTCTAGTTATCTATCTTGAACGTTCATCACATTAATTGATCTTCAGGAATCTGTTTCTCCTTGATCGAATTTTCCACAGATTCCTCTCTGGCTTTAAGCACGCACGTGGCTCTCCGTGCTATCGGTGAAATTTTACGATCTCTGCATAACGAGCGCGCAACCCTTCCTTCTGGAGATGGCTGGCCTATACTTGCTCCACGGGAATACGGACCTCGAGTTTCCGCCGATGCCTCGATCAAAACCTCCGGAGTGGAGGCGCTGCCACCTTTCTCCAGTTCGCGGCACCGAGAGACCAACACCAGGAGAACAGGAACAAAAGGCCTTGTGTGGGGGTTTCTTGACCCTTCTATCACGGCGATTCTCGCACTCCGCGATGTCCACATGCGCTTTCATGTGGGTCAACGTCACAGCGTCCACCTTTCTCCGCTTCATCTCGAGCGCTTCTCAATATTTACATTTCCACTGCTATTTATACAAACTAGTGAGTGGTCTTTTGTTGAAATACTAGATAACTACTCCTTTTTCTTAAATTTGAAACATTTAACATATTTACAAAGCTGTATTATAATACTTAGACAAACACATATATTTATTTTCATTTTCATTGGGTTATGTATGTTAAACCGTGATAAGATTGGAATTCCTAAAATCACAATCTATTACAATTTAACAAAATGCTATGCGATAAATATTTATATTATTTGTTTGTACAAATAGAAATTGTGTTTGCAAATTTGTTTGCAAATAGAAATTGCGTTTACAAATTTGTTTGAACAAACGTTTGTGCATGCGATGTTCAACACATAGCAATTTTCAACGTACATAACAATTAAATAATCATAAAAATTTCTACTATTGCCTTAAGAAACTAAACATGAAGAAGATATCTGCAGAGGAATTTATCAAAGCTCCTAATACAATTTTTCTTTTAATAGATTTATTTCATCTAGGAATGGAAAATAAATTTCATTTCCAACTGTTATCTGCACAAATATGTACCTATTTATCATAATAATTTCCGGTTCAATGTAGAATTTTTTAGAGTAAATAAATATTCTCATTTGTACTGTATGTCAATCTTATGTAAGTTTTTCACGCTCAGTGTTTTGGTTCAAACATAAACGAAGTGAGGGCATCACTTTCATTGCAACTGATTAGCATCCGTGTAATATTACTAGTGATTAGAGTCTACGAGATCAAAAATGTTTTCACGGTTTTCGTTACTGTAACTCTACATGGTTATTACCTGTTTTTTTTTCTTTAATAGTAGTTATGTAAGAATAGTGGTGTCATGATAATCACATCAATAAATGAGCAAAGCCATATATACTTCTTGAAAAGAAGTCAACGGACACTCCCATGGGCAAGATGCATGGTGTCATGTAACGAGTCACACGTCTGTAGCCTTTATAAATTGAAGGAATATGATGTTCGGGTGAAATGGCTGCGAGAAGAGAATTCACGGCGTTTGAAAGAGGCATTGTGATAGAATGCGATGTTGCGGGATTATCTGTTCGACAAATTGTTGACAATTTGTGACATCCCAGTTCAATGATAAGTGACACCATACTGAGATGGAATCGTGAGGAGTCAACAGCAATTGTTACCCGGAGTGGACGATCTATCACTCTTACCGAACGTGACCATAGGGTGCGACGAAGTGAAGTTCATGTACTGATGCTGTTGATGTTAAGCAATTAATAAAAATCCAAAGAATATAAAAAAACTAATATTTATGTGTTTTATTGCCGCATAGAATGCTTTCGATAGAATCAGATTACGGGCTGTGCTAAAAGAACTAGTCTCAAGAAATATACTACTGGAAATTATCGTAACGATTAAAGATACCTTGCAATGGTATATTTTGAATATACTTAACTCGTTTAAACTCCCATATCAAATTCCCTGTTGAATGTCAATCCAACAGCAATCTTTTCTTTTTGTGAATATCTTAATAATAGGTAATCTTACCATTAGTATTGAACTTTCTGTTTAAAGAAAATCTTCCTATACTGCAGGTTCCGTCATCTTAATACTATCATCAATGAAGAAGAGCAGATCGTACATTCTGCTCTTCGGATTCGCTCCTGTTAGTTAATAAAATAAAATAAAATTGTCTGTGACTAATGATTACAACAGAAGCACCATCCAGAAAATTAATGACGGCCATCATTCCTCAGCCAGACTACAATCTTATATAAACTGAAATTTCCATAGCTTACCGTGAAGGAACGGCCGAATAAATTGTATTGATTCTTCGCAAGTACAATCTATGCACTTTTTCCAAACTACCTATAAATCTGCCTTCTTTTATGCAATCTACCAAGGGCAAATTAGGATCTCTCTCTCTCTCTCTCTCTCTCTCTCGACCAGGTACCGATCAGGTGCTCTGTTCATGTCGGTTGCGTTTCGTCGATAGTTTGTCTGTTCTTCTAAAATTAGAACCCAAGAACAATAAGACCATATTGCAGGAACAAATAATTCTAGTCTTGCTTTTTATACTATTGAAACTAGACATACAGTTCTCAGGAACAAGACCAATATTCCTCATTCCAGCTAATACAAATTTGGTTGCAATGCTCCTTGAAAGAAATCTTATGAAATCGTCCGAAACTAAACCGCTCTGATTTGTATGCAAATTTCAGAGTTCTAGGAAGTGATGATCGCACTTGGCTTTTCATATATATTTTTTAAAATATTGATTAGTTTATATAACGTTTAGTTACAGAAACTATTCAACTTGTTTTTTGAACGCCAACAGTGCGTTATTAGGTTGACTCAGATGTGACCGACGAGACACAAGCTAGTAAGGGCATGTTAAGAGACTCTTTTGATTCATGTTTTGAATGCAACAAACTGACTTTCTCTCTCTCTCTCTCTCTCTCTCTCTCTCTCTGATAATATCAGTGTTGCATTGGATGAAATATAGTGTAGTTTTTGACAAATTCTCTCTTTTCTCAACTTGTGTTAACAGTGTGAATCTTCAACACTATAAAATGAATGTGTAATAAGATATTACAAAACGAATATGCAGAAAATTCCTATAAGGAAAGGAATCAGACAAAGGTATTTTACCGTATTTAAGTGGATGTTTATGTAGCATTATTGTGGACGGAATAACAGAATCTAAGCAAGAGAAATTATATGGAATAAAAGTAATATTTTTTTAGAATTTAATCAGTTTTTGAAATAATAAATTAAAAAAAAAATTTGTATATGCAAATGACGTAGTATTACTTAGACGAAATAAAGATGATTTTCAAAAGCAAGTATTTAAATTCAACAGATATGTAGTACATTTAACTTGAAAATATGAAAAGAGAAAATTTAAAAAATGGTAATTGCAAAAGCACCAATAAGATAAAAATTGAAACTAAAAGGAAAATATTTGAACAACCATTGATATTTAAATACATAGGAATAACTGTTACCAGTAAAGTATAACACAGAATGAAGTATATGAAGTAACAAAATCCCTGAAAGCTAAGTGTTTGAATTTAAAAATCACGATATTTAAATTCTATTATATGGAAATTATGCATATAAACATATTAATAGAATGAATCCAAAAAGAATAGTTTAAAAACGATTAATAGATTAAAAATGGACACAAAGCCGATGTTAAAATATTATAGACGCAAAAGGCTGAAGCTTAAACAACAAGAAGAAAAAACAAATTGCGAAATTTTGCTTCTTTAATCACCCATCTGTATATTGGAATATGATCTGATTCAACAAAGAAGAAAAATATTAACAAAGTTATTACGAAATTGCATTGAGCAACTTTCGTGAGAAATTGCAGGTCTGTTGCCCGTGTTGAAAACAACCATGAGAAAACGCACAATAGTTCTTATATACAAGAGCTTTAAGAAGATTAATACTACTTACATAATGTAGGCAACTTATGCTTAATCCGATAATCATATAGCTCTTTTTACGGAGGAAGTACCAAATTCTGCCTGGTGAGACTGTCAGGTTTTGTACAATCGGAAGGCAATATTTTGAAAGGCATTAGTTATTCAATATCTCAGCTCCTGACATAAATTGATTGAACTGTAGGCGATATCTCATGGTAATTTGAAGAAAGAGTCATTTTGAATAAGCGCACAGTTGGAAATATCTGCAATATCTTCTTTATTTATCTTTTGACTGTCCGATCTCATTTAAATGAAACATCCAGCCAGCTTCTGAAATTCATCTCGAAGAAGATCGTGAGCGTGACCAATAGTTTGTAGTATATAAATTGTCGTAAGAGTAGATATAACACCTTGCATACTTCAGAGATAGATAATACTATGTATTTTCCCCCACTTAAGCAGCTGTACGTTTTTACGCTAGGCAATCAGAACGAACTTCTGAGAACAGCTTTAAGAACCGTATTCATCAATGTCTGCGATTATTAATATTATTATTCTATCACTGTTTGATAACTATAAGCTGAAAGCCAAAAATACTAGGAGATTCATAATATTCATATCAGTGTTTAATATTTATACACATTATTTTTATTTCAGGGCTGATTATATAAACACAGTATTTGCTGAAAGTACTATCCTCAGGAAGTATTAAAATCGGTTTGAGCAGACCTCATTATTCGAATTATATTATTTTGATCAGCAATGCTTACCATATACATACTTATATATATATATATATATATACACACACACACCCAAATAACACCTCATTGCTCCCCAGATTACAACTTCGTGTTCACGATCACATAAAATGACAGTGATTTTTATTTCATTCACCAGTCCTGATATCGCCTTCAAGAAAAAAAGCTTACACATTTCTTACAACAGTTCAGTATGTATAGTTGGACGTGAGTTTACATCTTGAGTGAATATGATATACCTATTATAAAAATATGACACACCATTCATAGAAATCAATAGAATAAGGCAGCTTAATCTGTTTTATATATATATATTACGCATGTCTCTTGGAAGAATGCCGTCCTGCAAGATTGCTTTATTTTATCACCTGCAAGGCAGAACATATTTGTCGCGTTATTGGCAAAGCTATACCGTACAGTTTTACAAAGATGTCAACTGGTTCCTTCTTTAACGGTTTTCGGGTTATCGCAGTGTTGCATGCGTTCTTTGGATTCGCGTATTTTGAAGGAGTTATGGCGAAAGATGACAGTAGGTTACGGATGAAAAAGTCTCGTTTATTGATTCTTTATTCTTTTGTAACGTTTCTAATTCCTTGCATACATGTGTTTTATCTCACTGAATGCACGTTTGTATTCTATTTCGAAGAAAGTGGTGCGATTATGCAGTACGCATTTTTTCTTCTTCTCGTTTTCTTTATTCTATTTTTGAGAATTGTCATATACATAAAGACCTCGAGATTAATTTTTCTTATCCAGAAATGTTGTATATTAGAAAGTGCTGTCAGAATATGCATCCAGTTTAAGGGACCGTACACAACAGTAATCATTACTGCATTTCTCTGTATCTCGAGTGTCGTAATGTGCTTTGCAATACATTTTATTGACGACACAAGTCTTTCTTTAAACTGTGTGATTCTTGATTTCTTTGTTTCCGATCTCAGAAAAATATTTTTGGTTTTCCTTTTTAGATTTTCTGATTAATTTCAGTTAATGTCCATCGTAATTATCTCATCTTGGACTTCGTTCTTTTCGTCTTTCTTTCAAAATATATTGAAGGCAATTAACGAGGAAATGAGATATATGCCATCTTTAAACAAGTCAGTACAGTTCGATCAGTTAAAGGAACTGATGACACTCTACGCGGAGTGTATTAAACTTGTAAAAGAAACGGACTCTATTTTGTCATCAGAAAATTTTCGTACCTTTTCTATCACCACTGGATATTGTTGTTTTATGGGATATCATGTAGTCGTCGGAAATATTCAGCAGATGATAGGTTGTGGAATTTTGATTTGTTTCGTTTTCCTGACGATACTTTTCCCTTCAAATTTCGTCAGTAAATTAAAAGAGGAAGTAAGTAATAATAAATGCTATATAAGATTTATGAAAATGTAACTGATTCACGTTGAGAGAAATAGTTGTAAATTGTTGTCAATCTCTCTCTCTCTCTCTCTCTCTCTCTCTCTCTCTCTCTCTGTGTGTGTGTGTGTGTGTGTGTGTGTGTGAATTATATATTTTGTTCATTTCTCGTGAATAACTTAATCATATACTGGCCATTGAAGTAGACATCTTTACCCAGATATACTTAAATGTGTTACGCAGCGTATGTTCAAAATACTTGATCACGTGCTTCACCGAGTATTCTAGGAAGTAGAACAGTCAAACTGAACATTTATGGGTTTTTCATTGGTGGGACCAGCATCATGAAAATCATCAGCAGCTCCACAGGCACTACATATTCTTTTTCTAATTCTTCTTCCTAGCGTTATGTCCCGCTTGGTGCAGGTTCCGCTGATGCCTGATACGACTTTGGAAGAACCCAGTCGACTTGTCCAGAGTTGTTGGGAGAAAACACATACACTCGAATGTATGAAGCTGAAAGACAGTCATAAGCATCCATGCTCTAGGGGGATGTTTGTGATTGTCTCTCACAAACAATCACATGTGATTGCCTGGAGAGCTTAGAAATTTATTATTCATGGGATTTTGAAATGTAGTCTAACAGAAACATATTCATTATTCTAAGAATTTCTGTAATCAGTTCTGAGAACCACATATTATAACAGAGTGTGACTAAAGTTTGATGCCATTTACTCTGAAGTGTGCTATGAAAGTAATCAGCAGTCTGGCGAAACCTTCCTAGTCATTTGATAAAGTATATAAGTAGTAAATATATGTTGGGAGTTCTGTTTGGCAGAGTATATTACAAGGAAAATAAGTTGTGTAACATAATTTAAAGCTTGTTTTGTGTTTGTTTTAAGTAACAGCTGTTTCATATTAATATCTATTTGTTTAAGATGTCGTAGCTCGATATACATCTTTGTGATTTGGTGTTTTGCTGTGAAGCTGCTTATAACTAATTTTTATTTTAAACCTGTTAATAATGGCAGATAATTAGTGCAGGAAAAAGAAGAAAACACGTAAACCTATTACATTATATACTAAATTAAAATGATTCAATTTAGTGACGATGATGTATCGAACACTTCGAGTGGGGCCGCGAGCGAAATTATCGGCGCTACTGTAATTACATTTGTTGAAAATAAAGTTCTAGGTAAAATACTACAGTTATCCATAAACATGACAGCGTTATTGCCTAAATGGGAGAAACTTTTGATGATGTAGACTGATGACCAAATTGGCTGAAGTATACCCTAAAATCAAGCTATTCAAGAATAACTTTTCTCAGATATTATTATTATTATTATTATGAATATTTTTTAATCTTATTTCTCTAAGTTGATATCGATACTAATAGGTTATTTTGCTTATCTTGTAAAGTTTGTTTTATTTTATTTTATTTTATTTTTTATGGGGTATGAGCCGTTTCGAAATATGAGTAGTCTTCAGAGCTGAAGAGAAAAATGAGGTCGGTCATGACTTTATGCTTGCATCAAATTTCCTGGGTTATTGTTTATTAGCCGAAAAATAAATGCTTTATTTACGTCATTTACGAACATATATGTCTGCTTAAAAATGTTAGTAAATCATAACATTCATATACAAGTGAAAAAGAAGAGAGAGAGAGAGAGAGAGAGAGAGAGAGATTCACTATACGACGAAATTCGCTATGCGACGGCGGAGGTCTGCAACCTGATTTGTTTTATGACCAGTGTGTGCCTGTATTAGGTAACACATAGGACTTTAATAAATGAAACTATTCTGGCCTACTTAATTAACAACATTTAGTTATTCCTGCCACTGATTGTTTCTGCAGAATTACCTTCTCATGTTGTCATTTCACTAGGCTATTTTTCTCAAGTCAAGCACATTTTGCTCTATTTAAGCAACCCTATGTCACATCATAGGGTTGCTTAAATGAACGATGTAGAGTAGGGTTTCACTGCAATCATTAGAATTTTAATATTCCATTAGATAAAGGGGAAAAATCACTAATCACTCGCACAACAAAATTGACTTTATTTTAAATTTAGTTACAGTTTTAATTGTAATCATAAATACTCAGAGCAAATTACGGATGTTAAATCTAAAATATTTTTCATGCCAAATTGTGAATAATTTGCAAATCACAACATAGTTGTTCCTCAGTTCAAAACATGTTATGCGCATCACTGCCTGTGGAAAAATAGCAACACCGAACAATAATAACAAGAAAAAGCATTGCATTTTATTTTCAAGCAATTAGTACAGGATAAACTATCAGAATCAAAAGTGACTTTTTCCACCAATAAAAAATAACAAAATATGAATTAGTGATACGAGAATGAGGGAGAATCTATGATGCTAATTGAGCTAACTCAAGATATGATAAACAGTTGACATTTTGCAGTTCAGGATCAGCCTGAGAACTTTCTGGTCACGTAAATTTAACACACACAAAAAACTGACTTCATGACAAAATTTAATTCCAATAATTAAATATTCTGTAGTCACAGTTAGTGCAAAAAACTACACAATAATTATATATTAAAAATTTTCCCACAACCCTGTTCTTTCCGTCCTGCACCTCTCGCAGGCGAAAAGAATTGAAAACATAATTGAAATATCTGATTCTCCAAAAACCTACTCATAAAATAAAGATAAATAGTCCGCTTCATTTGCCCGAAATCACTAGTTTATGAGAAAACATGATAACAATAATATTCTTAAAACCAGAAAGTATTATCACATTAGATAGAGTATCAGGATTGTCAAAGTGGATACCTTAATATGTGGAAGCGCTCTTCCACATATTAGTCTCTGGTTGGAATTCCTCTGTGGATTGGATATATCTGAATGATTTTACCTGGTCAGTGAATTTCATCGCCCTGCATCAGATGGCTGCTCATAATTGATGCCGGAAATGACGTTATAGCTCTCTAGAGCTGAGTTTAGAATACCTTGTTATAAATTAGCCACGAATAACCGGAGGCTCACGGGCACTTTCTTATTGTCCCATGAAGAGATTTGTAAACAGAAATTCAATTATTTTCTATTTACCTAAACATAAAAATTGTCAGAAAGGAGTGTATTTATGTACAAGTATATGCAGATTAAAAATATGTTGTTACAATAGATGTATTGTTTTTTACATAAAAAATTAAATATCCTCATAGTCATCATGCCGATCTAACGAATTGTGAGGTGCTATTTGGATTAGGTAACACGAGCCGCATGGATAATGCGCGATCATCTGTGAGGCGTGTGTACGAGAGACTTTGTGCTAATGGCTTTACTATATATTTTGTACGTTTTGTAAATAATACGAGTACATGCATACATAATTAGTTTCCATTTTTAAAATATAAATTTTAAAAATGATATGTCAGACTACAGGACATTTCCACTAAAACTTACAAAACTGCGCTGTAATCTGTCACACAAGCATACAAGATAATAATATTGTCTAGCTAGCGGTCATATTTGAGCACAAATCGGGCCCATGGACCGGAAAATGTTGCACAGCGTTATCCTGTATACGTATATGTGACCATAACAAATTTCTAACGAAAATATTTGCCGAAGACAATTACATTTTCTAAGTCATTACCACGTTTCAGCTAGGAATCTGATGAGACCACTTGTTAGCATGGGTGCTATAGTTAATAAATCAGGGCTTTCAAAATATCAGTTTATTCCATAATAAGATATAAAATTAGGTAACGTAAGTAGATCTTATTATGCAGACTAGTTCAAAATTTGTTGCAAATTCCAGCTATAAACATGTTTAAGGCCGGTCTGTATTTTGTGAAATTATTTGGTATTACGTTGTTCATATTCTCGTATCATGATTCTTAATGATACGAGAATATGTTGTCATAATAAGACACGTGTTTCACATTTTCTTGGAAGTCTTCATTAGTGAGCAATTGAATTAATATATTCCTCCTCGTTTCATAGCAAAAACAACGGGATAATTTCTCTTCCGAGGTTTTTACCTAATCTTCCAGAATCCCATGATATATGGGGAAGCGAGATATCTATCCGAAAATACAACTTTTATTTAGTCCCGCAATGTTAATGCAAATTACAGACGTAGTCATTCACGATTAGGCTGAGGTCTCAGTACTTTGACTGAGAGCCTAATTTGGAGGCCCATATTTCCCATGCTTTTATGTCTTTTTCATGTTTCATATATTCTGGCTTGAATAATGAAAATTTGAAAGAAAGGTCTGACGAGAACAATGAATTCATCAAGGAAGAGGACTCTATTGTTTGGATATTTGGATGTACGAGAATGTACTCGCAGGTGATCAAACGACAAATGATGAAAAATATTAGAGCAGTCGACCATGCAAATATACATAGCGTAACAAAGCAAAGAACCTTTGCGGTGGAGCATAGGCTAAAGGGGGGGGGATTCATATTTGCATCCTTCGACCTATGATTTCGTTTCTGACAATCCACAGTTAACACACTTTTGAAGGAAGGAATCATGCAGAGTGTGGTTTGGAACGTCCATGAACATAGTAACAGATAACGCTGACATCTGAGGCTCTGTTACAAATAACTGGTCGGGCTTTGAAATCTGCGAGTGGTGGTGGTACACATAGTTTATATCAATGTTAAGACAAGGGTGGCAAAGTGCCATTATTGTTTTTTTTTTTTTTTTGAAACACGGCGTTTGTTCTGTTTTTATGTCTTTTATGTCTTCCTCATGTTTAAATATTACTTGTCTTTTAAGTTTTCATGAGTAAGAGTTTCCTCGTTGTATGTTATAATTTTGCATTGTTTCTTGATGGAAGTCTTGCGATACCGAATTTTTTAAGTTGAGCTGTTTATTAATTTTTTAGAGAAAAATTAAAGAATTAGGGTCTGGAGGAGGTAACAGACCCAGAGGCATGCCTACTATACGGAGAAAACGCTGAGTGTTTCACTCACGCCATAACCTCGACAATTCATCCACATACCAATATAATCGGGTTCCGTCCGAGCAAGATTTAGGAGAGTAAATGACATCTGAATTAGCTAGCTCATTGTGGCACCTCCTTATTTTTTACCATCAGACAGAAGGTTTAGGCGTATCCGGGGCGCTAGCAATAACACCATATTTAGGGGAAAAGTTTATCAGCAAATCGAATACTATTATCTGACAGTCAAACTGAGCATGAGCGAATTCAAGCCTCCAATAAGCAAGGCTGCACTGTTTGTTTTGACAGCAGAAGAATATAATCGCCCAGCTAAGGAACTACATTGCATTTCCACCAGCTAGGAAAGAGGTGCTTTTATCAGTCTTATTTGTGAAAAAAGACCACATGCTGGAAGGTAAGCGCTCGTTTACATGGAAGATCTATATGATTCGCATCAGCAACACATTAGTGGCCTGGTCGCGAAAACAGCCCAAAATATTTGATGTGTTTTCATCATCGATTGTTACCTGAATTATACTATTTTGTTTTGATCACTAAATGAAATAATCAAATGAATACTGTTTAGTAAGTACCGTATTTAATGTCTGGTTTCTACTTCAACATTTAGATTAATTTTATGCTGTATTCTGTAACATAAGACAGAATGCAAATGCCATATTATTATTATTACGTTATGACGCCTCCAGGGAGTCCAAAGACTTATCGAGGGAAGGCACCTACTCTACAACTCTCTCTGTCTCCATCACTCAATCCACTAACTACAACAAACCGCAACTACCATCATCATCTACACCAACGCCATCTGCCGCCCACTGCCATCACTAGTATTTTTACAATCATCCATGCCCACAGCTGGATTCGAACCCGCAGACTTTTGGCTGGAGAGTAGATACGCTAACCACTCGGTTATTCATATATATTCATAAGCAATATTTAGTAAAGGCAAATAAACGAAGCAATCAGTTTCATTACTCCTTCGTTCAGTTTGAATAGTGTGTACTCAGACCTTACCATATTATTCTCTGAATATTATTGCCACACTTTTTTTATTGCATATAAATTTCAATCGGGTTCCAATCACCTTCAGGAAAATAAAAACCTTAAAAAATTCGTATAACTGTTGTCCAGGTGTCATTGGATACGTGAGTTTGCCCTTTTGAATGAACATAATATTCTTAATTAGATAGGCAGTACACGTACACTAGTAATCAATACAGCATATGACTTACTCCTGTTTTTTCATTTAAAACGTAATGCGCATGTTCTCGTAGATGAATGACGTCCTTTAAGATTGTCCCATTTTATTAGCACAAAGGAACAGCAGATCTGTATCTTTGTTGATAGGGTGAAGACATAGTACCGTACAACTCTTACAATCATGTCATCGGGTTCCTTCTTCAAAGGTTTCCAAGTAATCGCATTGTTACATGGGCTCTGTGGATTTGCCTATTTTGATGGAATCACGTCGAATGATAGCCGTGGATTACTGAGGAAAAAAAAGTGTAGCTTACTGACTGTTTACTCTTTCTTTCTGTTTCTTTTAACATGCATAGAATTCTGTTATGTGATCATGTGCCAGTTTTCATTATATTTCAAAGAAATGAAACAACTTATCCAGATCGCCAATTTTATTCTTTTCTTTCTCTTTAGTTTATTCATTCGACTCCTGGAGTACGAAAGGACGTCGAGGTTAATCTTGTTAATTCAGAAATGTTGTAAATTAGAAACCGCTGCCAGGAGATACATTCAATACAAGGGATCGTATACGACAGTAATTATTACAGTTCTCATCTGCATCTTTAGCTTTTTATTAAATTTTGCAGAATGTCTTAATAATATTAAGAAGCTTTCTGAAAACTGTGCATTTATTGATTATTTTATTTCTTCCGATTTACGAAAAATATTTTTGCTTTTCATTTATGGATTTGCTGAGGCATTTACGTTAATATCGATCACAATTATTCCCTCGTGGATTTCATTCTTTTCATTATTCTTCCAAAATGTATTGAAGGCAATTAACGAAGAAATAAGATGTCTGCTAGCTTTAAAGAAGTCCGTACAATTTGACCAGTTGAACGAACTGAAGATGCTATATGTGGAATGTATTAAACTTGTCAAAGAAATGGATAACATTTTTTCATTAGGAAATTTCCTTACCTTTACTCTAAACACTGGATTTTGTTGTTTTATGGGGTATTATGTAGTGATTGGAAATGGTCAGAGGAAAATTGGTTTTGGAATTTGGACATCTTTCGCTTTCCTTATGATGCTTTTACCTTCAAGTTTCGTCAGTAAATTAAAACAGGAGGTAAGTAATTAAAAGTAAATATAGCACAAAAATATATGAGTAAATATCAACATTGCTCTAACTGAATAGATACATAGTACTAAATTGTGGTCGATATCTATATTTTTAATTATATACTTTGTTCTTTTGTTTTCGATAATTTGTCTTCGACAACTTGATCCGTAGTACCCAATGGACACATCTCGAACTCTAGTTGGTTCATATTTATATTATTTACAGTCGATGTACTTGCTAAAACTGCAGTAAATATTTCATGTTAAATGATTTTATGTTCTTGACAATATTACAAGTACAAAAGGAACTTTCGTAATTTTTTGTATGTAGTACATGATGATGATGAAGACATCTTCATCATAAACACCATTAAATTTCTAATATATATGTTAATTTTTTATAGGATACTATGATTGATCTATATGGAAAGTTAACAACATTATTAATTTTCTATTTACAGTTGTTCTATCCTGCTACATTCTGCAGTCTCTTAAAGACTATCTACAGTCTCTTACCTGCTAGGACTGCAAATATCTAAATTTTTATTCAACCTTCTAAATCACCGCTTAGTGCATCACTCTACCTAGATCTCTTAGTCTTCCAATTAGCTCTTCCTCGCTACCATCTTGTCGTCGCCTATCTCGCTAGTATTTTCTCTGATACTCTGTGTAAGTGGCATTAGACCTGATTTGGCTTTGAGCGCACGCACGCACACACACACATTCCTAATATTAAGCTCCTTCCTGGTATCGCCTCCATTTTTAATATGATTTTGCTATTGATGCTGTCAGTTCACTTGCATACCGCTGATTTTTTCCAGACCTCTAATATATATAATCTCTAGTGTTTGACCAACTTGGTTTGTTCGTTGTCTCCTATACAACTAGTTTATTGTTTCATTCCATGTCGATTTATTCATTTGACTCCTTACCATTCTAGCTTGCTAATAATGTTGCCTCTTACAATATTATTTTGCCAACCTTAAATAAAAAAATAAATAAAATAAAAAAAAACATGCGTCTTAATAGCTGAAATAGTTTACCTTTTTGTCTGTAAGAATCTTCGTTTAGAAAATGCATTTGAAGGTTTCTGTGTTCCGGTGATTTTTAATAATTTTAGAGTTTTTATTAATGATTTGCATTGAATATTAACAGATATTCAGTTGAGTCTGCTTTGCTAAGTCGGGATATAGACAAAGCAGTTTAATCAAAGAAATCTCTGTCTAACGCTTTCATGCTAATTACTATAACAAGTGTTAGGAAAAGAATTGAGCATTCACTGAATTCTAACTCGTCATGAAGGGGTACAGGTAGTAAATACACTTGCCTGGAATCTTTTTTCTTCAAAGCTTCTTTTTGAACTTTTTCTGTGAAATTCTTTTCCCGGGTCGTCTCTGTCCAACATCCAGCAATAGTCCGCCATCATGTTGATATTCCACCTGCCCTGATATCTTCTTTCCATCTCCATGCTCTTCGCTGACAGTTCCCAGATTCTCAGGAAAGAAGTCTAAATGAGAGTTGAGAAAGTGCACTTTTAAGCTCATGGCGCATCCCAAATCCTTGAATTTCTGTAGCATGTCTTCCCCAATCATTTTATAGTCGGGGTCCTTGTGATTTCCTAAAACTTTGGTCACCACCTCTTTCAAAGTTTTCCACACTACTTTTTCAACAGTTGCCATTTTTTTTCAAACCGCTGTAAAATAGTTTTAAAACCATAAGTTTTCTGATGTCCAGACTGATAAGACTGATAAAAATACCGTCTTTCAATTTTGCTGTAGATAATTCCGGAAATTTTGCACAGATCTATTTAAAACACCCTCCTTCTTTCGACAAAGCCTTGACAAATTGCTTCATCAATTCCAGTTTTATGTGCAGCGGGAGTAAAAGGATTTTTTCCCGAACAACCAAAGTTTCGTGTAACACATTTTTACTTCCAGGTTCTAATGTGACTCTTTCTGGCCATTCCTTCTTCATTCAATGTTGCTCACAATCTCGATCCCACTCGCAAAACGCACGGATATTTGGTGTATCCCCTTTGTTAGGTAAATTTTTACAACCTCTTGAAGCCATTACAAACACCAATTAAAATACAGTTTAACGAATAACATCAACACTATTACACGACACTACGTAAAAAGATTACGTAGTGTAATAGTAAAAATAGTAAAAAAATAGCGTTACGTAAAAAGATTAAAAAAAACCGCAAACACATTAAATTAAATCATCACAATAACTTAGAAAATATGCCACCTTTCAGAAATATGATAACCTTTAGTCAACGACTAAAGTTCAGCTAAAGAATCACACAAGAAAATGTGTCTATGACAACAGGAAAGTCATACGTTATCTCGGCGAATCAGATTCAAAGTAGACACCTGCACTTTTATCTGCATTCCTCCCTCCCTCGACTATCTTAAGAATGAGATGTTTCTTGGAAATTACTTTATTTACCATAAAAAGGCATTTCAAAAAAGCACTTATTCAACTAATTAGCTGTAAATAAAGGGGAATGAAAATAAAAACCAATGCTCTGAATTTAAATACAAATACTACTGATAAAAACGATAAAATTAGAAATTGGATAAAATTGGTGGTTGATGGAATGTTTTTTACTATTTATTTTCTGAACTCAGCACCTAAAAATCTATAAGAATCAATTATTACTTCTCAGACAACTTTTTCATCGCAGGCCTGTGTTATGTACCCTACATATAAATCTAAAGTTCAAATTATTCTGCTTATCAAATAAGCAGTGTTTATTTCATCTAAAGTTCATTTATAATTTGTTCTGCTTAATATGCAACTAAAGCAATATCAATATTAATTATTAATATTGCTATGTTTATAATTATTTCATGTTTTACTTGTCGGAAATAGCAAGAAAATAACTCTTCCACTTATATATATATATATATATATATATATATATATATCTATATATATATATATAGATATATATATATATAGATAGATATATATATAGATAGATAGATAGATATATAGATAGCTATATAAGTAATATCTATCTATTTGTCGCTGAAGTGTGCAGACGTGTCCAAGGTCGCTCTTGCCTAAAGTTGTGTTTTGTGCGGTCGAATGCGTCAATCAACTTCAAGATTTATATCTACATAATCGTAAGCACCTAATCTATCGCGTTAAAAAATTAGTTTTCTAAATTTGTGAAGCTAGGAAAAGTTATATTAATTTTAAAATTTTAAAATCTTCTTTGTTCGTGTGCTTTTTGTTACAACGGTATGCCTTCGAGTACCGGGAATTTGTGATAGCTTGCGTTTCCCCTTATTCGCCCGAAGCAATGGCCAGTATAAACCACAGCATATCACCACCAGCAGCAGCCGGTCCACGCCCGAGCTCAGCAGGAATCGGTCAAAGGTCGCAGAATTCCGATCAAGGAAAAGACGCCAGCCACATCGCCAGAGAAGAAAAAGACATCAGTCTCAGCCCCCCCGGACAACAACGGACAAAGGTCAGTACTCTCTGTCTCCTATGCTAACATTGTAGCTAATACTTCAGCGCGAATTAATACCACTGCCACAACGCGTACAAACGTTCACCCAGCCAACCGCTTTTCCCGAGATAACGGAATTGTAATTTTCGCAATCGAAAATACCCCACTGGAAAAGTATCTAGATGCAGTAGCTCAACATGTTCCCCCCAAAAATATAACTCACATATCAAGAGTTGCCGGAACCGTACAAATGTACTTTAACAACGCATCTTGGTCTGAGACATTAATTGAAAAGGGAATAGACATCGGAGCATGCCACGTGAATATCTCACCAATCGCAATTGCTCCCACAAAAGTAACAGTGTCAAATGTTCCACCGGAAATAAGCCATCAAATGCTTCGCGGATTACTATCAAAATACGGCGCAGTGACAGGTAAAATCCGAACGCTACGCGCCTCTACAACTAGGCCTGAATTCGCTCACATCAAGAGCTTTAGAAGACAGGCTCTAATGCACTTTGGCGACAATACAATCGGCTCCATACCCAAAATAATCAACACAGAAATAGATGGAGTACCCTACACCTTTTATATTACTGTTGCTGCTCAGTGCTTTTACTGCCACGAAGAAGGCCATGTAAGGAAGTTATGCCCGTATATACCCAGAAATGAGAAACCGGTTAACAACACTACTAACCCTAGCGAATCAGAGAATCAGAAGCAGCAAGCAGCCAACCCCAAAAAACAGAGCATCCCTAACAAACAACAAAGATCTCAAGGAAACAGCTCTCAGCCCAGTACCGAGGAGACAAAATCAAGTGGTAGCACTAAAGAAACCCAACTTTCGAAAGAACCTCCACCAACATCGATTAAAAGCAATCCTAGAGAAAAGGAAACGGAACACAGACAACTAACTAACTCTGATAAAGATACAAATAATGAAGAGGAGCAAGAAACAAAAACGGAAAAAAAGCCAAAGACAAACCAGCGCAGCTGCAGCAGGGAACCTTTGCCTCCAAGCACTCTGGAACCCTCCCAGCAGCCTGTAGAGGGGGATGAAGAGATCGAGCTTCTTGAGTCCTCAGATGATGAAGAGGAAACTGGAAATGCAAGTCTTCCTCACACTGAAGGCCCACTCACAAGTGAGCAGCTTCAGAGCTTTCTTAAAAAAGTTCGAGGCTCTTCACAAAAACTGCTGACAGCCTATGACTACACCGCTGACATCAGTGGTCTTATCACCCAGCTGGAAGAGTTAAGAACTATTCTGGCAGGAAAAAGAGGGAGAAAAACCACCAATCTCAGGAAAAGGATATACTACCTGATAAACGGGCTTGAATCCCAGCGGCAGCGTAACTATCCATAAAGGAAGTGAGGATTACCGCACCAAATAAAACTAAACCATAAAAATAATGAGCACCTCAATAAACCTTCTCTCACTAAACGCTAGAGGATGTGCCACACCACTGCGAAACAGGCTGGTCCTGCAGCATATCCTTGCCCAACGGCCAGAAATAGTTATGCTGCAGGAAACAAACTTCCATTGCAATAGCAAAGCTTCATATCAACACTGGAAGAACTGGCCTTATACCATGCACCACTGTCCTGCCATACAACTTCATGGATCGGGAGTCAGCATTGGAATTCACCAAAACAGCGCTCTAAAAGTAGAAATAATCGATACCTTTCCTGGGTGTGCAATATATGCACTCATTACAACTCAGACAGGAAAGAAAATATATATCATTAACATATACATCCCACAAAATGACCAGCTTGCAGTGCAGGTACTGGAGTTTGTGCGAAACCACCTCAGCAAGGTCAATGACCACATCATACTGGCAGGGGATTTCAACTGCACTCTGGATCCTGCAATGGACAGACAGCAATGCCAAGAACATCGACACTCACTAGTTCAGCTTCTCCAGGATGTAATAAATGACTTCGAGCTGACTGACACCTTCAGACACTTGCACCCACATGAGAAAATGTTCTCCTGGAGAGCCAAAGGTGGTCCTACCAGTGTCTTATACCAGGCACGGCTCGACAGATACTACACATCGATGCACACAATACCCTACATCAGGAGAGTCACATACCATCCATCTCATGCATCAGACCATGATTCCATCCTTCTTAACATTTGCTTTCCTGGACACACCAGATACAAAGGAGGAGCATACTGGATATTTAACAACAGCCTACTAAAGGATACAGAATATCTCAGAACCTCTAAAATCTATATCGAAACTCTCATCAGAGATATACCTACTTCACAATCAATTTCCGAGTGGTGGTCACTTTTTAAATCCAAAGTTAAGGTATTCACCCAAAAATATAGTCACCGAAGAAATTTGAACAAGCATTCAGCCCTTAAAAATTTGCAACAACAACAGCAATTGCATCATCCAGAATCTGAGGAATACCAGTCCCTAGAAGCCACCATACGCTCACACCTAGAGCACTCTGCAAGAGGAGCACTAATAAGAGCACGACGCAAACATATTAACTTCGCAGATGCCCCTACAAAGTATTTCTTTTCACTAGAAAAACGCCAACAAGAGTGCACCACTATATCTGCTATTAAAACAGATAATGGAAACATCATAGAAAATAATGACGAAATCCTCTTATATACCTTGCAGTACTACAAAAATTTGTACCAAGCCAACCCAACATCTATGGAGGCCACGAATAAAATTCTCTCCGATGTGAAAAGACTCTCACCAACAACAAGGAGTAACACAGACCTCCCTATCACGTTACACGATCTGAAAACTGCCTGCACCTCCTTACCTAAAGATAAATCTCCTGGCATAGACGGGCTCACCACTGAATTTTATCAGTCCTTCTGGGAACAGCTTGGACCTATCCTCTACAGAGTATTTGTCGAAGCGAATACCAATGGCTTTCCACTCAATATGACAACATCAGTTATCAAACTCATTCCAAAGAAAGGAGACGCGACGAAACTAGGAAACTGGAGACCCATCTCTATCACAAACACCGACTGCAAAATTATATCCAAAGCCATTGCCAACAAACTTAAACCCGCTCTGAGCGAAATAATAAATAGGCATCAGAGCTATTCCATCCCTGGAAGATCTATCCACGAAAACTTACATCTCATAAGGGATCTCATAAGCATAGCGAACAACAACAGTGAAACAATGGGTCTTGTAACACTAGACCAAGAAAAAGCTTTCGACCGCGTTGAACACCTTTACCTCTTCAACTGCTTGAAAGCATTTGGCTTTGGCTCAGGCATCATTCACTCTATTAAAATGTTGTATGCCAAGGCACAGTTTTGCATGAAAATAAACAACAGGCTTACCATAACTGCACCATACAGCAGAGGTATTAAACAAGGCTGTCCACTCTCCGGTCCTCTTTACACAATTGCCATCGAACCCTTTCTGTGTAGACTCAGCATGCTGCTCAAAGCATGCCGCCCTAAACTTCCCTACCAAACCATAACCCTGACAGCATATGCTGATGATGTTACAATCATAGCCCGCAAAGAAGAGGACTTTCATAACATACAAGTGGCATACCAACAATATCAGGCAGCCTCAGGAGCCAAACTAAACACACATAAAACCATAGGACTGTGGTGTGGCAAATGGAAAAACCGAACCGATTCCCCAATGTCTGGTACCTGGTCCACAGAGGGAAACAAATACCTGGGGATTTACCTAGGAAACACACCCTCTTATGTGGATAAGAACTGGGAAACACTAAACAAGCGTTTCAAGCAAGTTCTAGGAAAGTGGGCAGCAATACGAGCCTCTGCCTCCACAAGAGGGAGAACAATAATCGTTAACCAAATAGCCACCAGTGTCCTTTGGCATACACTAAAGATCCTTACGCCACCAGTTCAATTCATCAAACAAATAAAGTCAACCATATATCGATTCATATGGAATAAAACAAACTGGCTTTCCTACTCCCAGCTATGTACTTCTCTCAAAGATGGAGGACAAAAGTTGGTCTCCATTGACAACAGGATAACAACGTTCCGCGCTCGATTTCTCATAAATGCCCTACAACAGGAAATATCACACAAGTGCACCACTGAGTATATTTTCACTTCTGCCACTAGAGGTCTCTCTCTCTCCACCACCTTAAGAATGACAACAGCTCAAGTGCCTGTAAGTTTAACAAACTTCTACAAAGACGCCCTTCGACGATGGAAGAAGCTAAACCTCCAGCACACAGTGAAGACAGCATCCCTACCTGAAATCCTCATGGAACCCATCTTTCACAACACGATGGTAAGAAGCCCGATCACTCAGAAAGAATTTTTCTTTCCTCCATGGAGCTGGCGAAACGTGAGGATCTTGGGTGACATTCTTTCTCCAAGCCTCACCTGGCGCTTTCCAAATTCGCTCGAAAACCTGGAATATGGGAATGAGTCTGAGCAGATAGACACCGTAAAGGCCGCTTTTCAAGCCGCTATGCCTGATAGCATAACAGAAGTGGGGCTTACTCCTCCAAACTCAGAAGTTTTGGCGCCTATCTTTCTGATAAAAACCAATAACTCATGGGAGAAACTTACACCCAGCAACACCAACAAGATCTACAGCACCCTAACACAACAGTCAAACCAAAGCACTTTGATGGAAAATCCTGCATCATCTGATCAAACACTATTTCAATGGGATCTACCATATCGCACAAGAGCCATCAAACCTGACGCAGATATTCAGTGGAGAATGTGGCATAATATATTACCTACTCCTACTATATTACGAAAATTTAACTCAAACGTCTCAGATAACTGCCTCTTCTGCTACCAATTAGGAACGGTCCGGCATGTCTACTTGGAATGCCCAGTCAACACTAAATTAATCAGTTTGACTCGGGAAATGGCAGCTCTTACCTGTGGTAATCTTCATACAGAAGAGGAATATTTCAATCTCGTCCATGTGGAGCCAAATAACCATTCATTCTGCAATTACCTTTTCATCACCGCAAAAGCGGTAATATACAACTTCTACCTCAGACATACAAGACCAGACAGCACAGCAACTTCACAGAGAGAGGCAACTGACCAACTCACTGCAGCCTTCCAACAAAAGGTGAGATGTCGGATCCTACACGAACATCACTACCATAGGCAAAACAACACCTTAGATCTTTTCCACCAAGAATGGAATCCACGGAATCAACTCCTGGCTGAGCAGGGCGACTGCATTATAATCCAATTTCCAGCATAGAAGTGACACCTTTACCCCCCCCCCCCCCAAAAAAAAAGAAAGGGGGAAGAAAGAAGGATTGTTGTGCTTAACAGTGCGAAAGTTAATCAGCTGGCACTCTCATGTTAATAGATAATATTGTGCAATAGTAACTTCTATGTTCTTCCACATTTATGTTCTTATGTTAAAACAAGATCTTATGTTATCATGTTAAAATAACTCTTAATGGCTTTAATTTATTTAAAAAAAAAAAAATGTAATTAGCCTTATAAGTGACTTCGATGTAACATACCTCAACAAGAGTATGTAACCTCTCTGTCTGACTGCAGAGAACCAAAAACCGGTTAATCCTGTATATAAGATTGTTATGTTTACAATAAAAAAAAAATAAAAAAAATATATAAGTAAAATATCATATTTTTTAATTTGTTTTAGGAACAGTTTTGTAAATTAAATATAATCGGAGACATCTGTAGTAGTTGGAATAAGAGGCTAAAATTACCCCCCCCCCCCCTCTTCAAAAATAGTATAACGCCTAAGTAAGTAGGCACTTTTTTATTTTATTTACGGAATCGTTATAATATTAACTTGGGTGAAACTTTGTTAATTTATCATTTTTCATAATAAAAGTGAACTCTTATTATATTTATAAATGAGCAGCGTTTTTAGTCTGATGGTATGCAACAGCACGGCGTACCGACTCTTCATTAGTAGTTACGTGTGACATACTGATGCGGGATATTTAGAAATTTATAATAGTAATGTTTTATAACTTTACTTTGTATACAAATAATCTTAGTTATTTAATAACATTTTTTATTATGTAAATTGTTAAGATATTTGCTATACAAAATGTTTTGTACAGCGAATAAAAGGCGTTAGAGGATTTTTGAAAATATTTGTGAACTGTTAAAATTCAGTTCTTTGGAAGAATTGTTTTAAATTTCATTGTTTGGTGAGTTGTTAATTCCGTTATTTGTATTTTTAATGAACTGAGATTTTTACCCAGATTGCTGGTTTTCGATGATTATTTGCCTTTCGACGAATTATTTTTTCGATGAACTATCTTGCTGTCAATTGCTTTATCGTATAACTGTTCGATTAATTGCTTTTGTGATTATCTGTTTTTTTTTCTTTTCCATATAAAGTGCCTTTAGGGAATCGAGAATTTTCATTCGGCATTTTGTCTTTCAATTAACTTACGTAATATTTCTCATATCGGCAAAACAACGTATCTCTTTATTTGAAAAGTTCAATATGCAATTAAAAAATTAACAAGAAGTGTAGAATTCCAGTGAAGTGAATACTATCCAATGCAGACATAATTTAGTTCAGTTTAATAGCTTTAGATATCCATGTATTCATAACACATCACTTAAAGCTATACGTGATTATTTATCTTAATGTAGGTATACAAGCACTTCATTTTTCCATATCTCGGTATTCCCTTAACAGGGAATAAGTCGTCCAATTAACTAAACACTAGTAATTAAACAATAAAAAATAACAGTAAGTAAACAAACAGATTTGCGATTAATTGGAGAAATTAATTATTCTTTGTTTAAGTACTATGCAAATTTTGTTTCATTTTCTGTCTCTAGACAAGATAAGTTCCGTTCAACAACGGTATATGACACAAAGGGCTGTTTTTTATCGTAAGCAGTTTTTGCATCGTTATGAGGCGTACGTAGAAAACAGGAACAAAATACAAAAACTGTCTTAATAAGCTTATAACAGAAAAAAATATTCCCGAACAACTTCTTTAACAAAACAGGATGTCTTACCTGTTTTATTAACATCTGATATTACAGTTGGGGTGTGTCCTGAATAAACAGAGCGTTTTTTTATCTTTTTTTATTTTGTAAACTAAAAGAAGATGAACGAAAACCTGTGTCACGGGATTGTGATGCGTCCTCTTGCGACTTTGCATTCGGGTGTGTCTGAATAAATAAAACATTTTTCCAAAATTTAATTTGTAAATTATAAGAAGGTCCCCAAAAACCTGTTTGGTATTTGTGTAGCTATATTAATTTCAGAACCAATACGCATGTGTTAAAGATTACTCATGCTCAATCAGTATTAAAATTATCATGTGAAAGTCTGTAGAGAGTAAAGATTCTCACAAATTCCTGAGGCTGTGGGGATTGTAGCAATCAGAGATGTCCTGCAGTCACTTTTACAAGGGATTCCTATTCAGAGCAGCTTCATAGCAGAGTTTGTGGATTGTCTGTTTTCAAGGGAATACTCAAGAATGATTGTTACAATTTGTATTCACAACGATGCAGTTTGCTAATCATATGTTCTTTTCTCACGTTTATTCCGTTTCTTGTGAAAATCACTTTTGTTCTTAAATTGCCCGTTATACTATTACTATTTATATTACTTATTTTTGCTATTTATTTTTTGTTTTATTGCATTGCGAGATTATTAATTTATAGAAATATGGTAGTTTAATTTCTTTAATCTACAAATGCTGCACTCCAAAAATTGCAACTGAGAAATGTTGCCATTTCAAGGGATCGTATGTGACAACCGCAGGGATTATCTTCATCGATGTCATTTGTGCCCTCCTTGGATTCATATGGATGTTAATTGATTGGGAATTGCCTCCCGATAACTGTTTTATGAATGAATGGATTCCGTACAATATACAAGAGAAGTTAATGCTGCTTCTTTTTTGTATTGCGGATTCGCCTTCAATGTTAACAGTCGTGGATTTCCCATCTTGGATAGCTTTCTTTCTGTCTTTCTTCGAAAATGTTTTAAATAATATTAATGAAGAAATTAAATCAGTGACTTTTTTGCACCCTCTAAGCGACTCGATCGTCTGAAAGAACTAATGGAACTTTACAAGCAATGCGCAAGTCTTATAAAAAAAACCGGAAGTATTCTGTCGGTAGAAATTGCTTTGGTTTACGATATAAACAGCGGGATTTGTTGCCTTTTGGCACATCATGTGTTTAGCAACAATCACCAGGAGAAAACACTTCACATCGTCTCACTTTTTATGACATTCTTTTTGATGTTTTTGCAATCGATTTTTGATGGCGAATTAAAACGACAGGTAGGTTAATTCTACTTTGTTAAAAACTTAGGTAAATTACACACAAAAAATCAACTGTCACCTGTTCAATAGTAAGTTTCTGTCTTTAATGGGCGTAATGGAAATAATTGTTTTATGATTTTATCTATTCAATAGGTTTGTCTGACTGATAGGAGGCATGCTATTCATGCTTCTTCATTGAAAATCCAGCCCGAGATGGCGGATATTTATTTTTGATATGATTATGTTTCGATTCTTCTATTACGAATGGGCGTTGCTTCCGTAAATTGATTATTTTATTAGAATCAGTTTACGGAATTTTTTCTTATAATTATATTATCATTATAATGATATTAATATCATTATAATAATATAATGATAATATTATTATCATCATATTATTATAATGATAATAATAATAATAATATTATCATTATTTTATTATAATTAAAATTAAATTATCTTATTTAATTTTACTTAGAGTTAGCTTTGTTGTTATAAATTCTATTAAAATTCCTGACTTTTGTATAAAAATTTGCGTAATGAGACTAAGAGAAAAATGATGTAGTTTCCGCTTTTTATATCAAACTTAAAATAACAATTAAAAACGAAATACTAGCCACTGTATTCTTCTTTCGATCTTCATGTTTGCAAATAGTTCGGTCTTTCTACAGTGGGTGATCAGATTATTAGAGCCACCTCTATAAATTACAGTAACCATTTTACACTTCAACCAGTTATAATAAACGAAAACCTGGTTACAAGGAGTTCTTTATATTTTTTTATTAAATAATTATGTTTACTGATTTTAAATAAAGTGACGCTACTGTACTGTTCGTTTCATAGCCTCTCTTATGGACGCAATTTTGTGTTTAGATTCTCAGCCGTCTTGTTCGGTTGCGTTTGTTTATAAGATATTGAGGTTATTCAAGCGTTTTAATTACTTTTAAAGTGTTCTTTTAATATTTTGACGGTAAGTAGTTTATTTCAAGATTTGTATATGGTTTTATAAGTGTTGTATTGTGTTATTTTATGATTTTTTTTATTCTTTTCTTGACAGCGTGTATTTTTACAATGGGCAAGGCCAAAGATCTTTCTCCAATGAAAATTTCAGAAATAAAAAAGCTCTTTAATGAATACTGAACATTTTCATTTGAAGATAGCTTCGATTTTTAATGTTTCACAAGCATCAGTTCCGCATAAAAAAATCGATGCAAATATTGAATTGCCACCGAAGCGTTTGAAGAAATGTGCCCGAAAAAAAAAAAAACCACGGGATGAAAGAAAAATTAGAGCTATTTGAATGGAAAATAGGTAGGCACCTTGGGGGGTTCTTACAAAAATATAGGATGCTGGCATTAAGATATCTTCAATGAGAGCTCATCGACGCATCAAGCACTTGGGCTTGAACAATGAAGCAGGATCAATACTTCAAGTTACTGGAGACGAAGATGCTATCCCATGTACAGGAGTGGTTCCCGAATAATGATTTCACATTCATGCATGATTCTGCTCCTTGCCATAAGGCAAAAAAAGTAACAAAATTCCTGAATGACAAAAAAGTCAAGGTTCTTGACTGGCCTGGAAATTCACCGAATCTCAACTCCATCGAGAACCTTTGGGAACTGATGAAGCCGGAAATTTCCGAGGAAGTTTTCATCAGCAAACGTCAATTAATATAGCATTTGATTGATGTGTGGCACAGGGAGGAATCAATAAAATCAAACTGCGCCAAATGCATGGAAAGTATGCCCAAAATAATCGAAGCAATAATTGCAGCAAAAGGCGGCGTTATCAAATATTGACCTCATAATTATTTATATATATATTTTTATTTAATTATATAAGCATACTTTACTTTTTAAGTGTACCATTAAAGGACTTATTTTAAAAACATTGACAATGTGGTTTTATTTCTATCCGAAACTCACAAAATACCTTTTTCGCACTGTGGCTCTAATAATTTGATCATCTTTAATTCGTCGATTATTTTTTGTGTCCAGACTGCGGCGTAAGATAATACTACAATATATTTTTTTCTCGTATCGTGGCCACAAACGTACATTCATATGACTGATCGATTCATTGAATCTATTTGTTGAGCTTGTTGAAGTAAATCTACTTTTTTTTTTCAATGGGGTAAGGAACTCCATTGTCTTGCGTCACCACGTGCTAAGGCAAATGTTTAAGAATGGTGCTCAGTAATTGTCAAAAGTGTTTAATGCGAAAAAGAAAGGATATTTCCGAAGTTTGATAAAGGAATTATCGTAAGTGCCCATCTGGCTGAAGCCACGATTTTGAAAACAGGTCTGACTGGTTTCTTAAAAGGAGAGATATTCGTGGGTGTTTAATCAGTGAAAAAATAACCCACATTGCTTATCTAAGAGGTGTAACTGTGGTCTTAATACACTCTATCAAGAACTAGTTCACCCTCCTCGGAGAGGGTTTGCATTGACAACTGATTGAGAAGAGTGTGGGGTATTTTCTTGGTTTAGGGAGATAAACCATTGTGCAGAGTAGGGAGATAAATGACGTGTTCTTCACTTCCAGTGTTGTCAGTGGAATTCGTAAAAAGGAAACCAGTTAGAAGATTTGGGGATAGTAAAGTAGAAGATGAGGCACAAAAACTCAAAAAGAGGACATTCAAGATTAAGCATTCTCTGGCAAGTAATATCGAATGCCACAAATGCCCTACAAGGTGGTAATTGTGCAAATTTCTGATTGTTAAAGTGAGCTGTGGTGTTTTGACAGAGATTTAAAGTTCAGTCAAGAACTTTAATGCTCTACAATTGTTTGCCATGTCCTTGAAGAGCAAATCAGGTTTGGATGTTTACATATGATAGTGCACATAATTTAGATTGGTGTTTACACCACTAATGTTGATATAGTGAAACTTGGAATATATATTTTGTTTTTGATTTTTAAATTTTCAGATGTTTTGAAGAATTTTCTGATACTTTTTGGGGGATTTTTTTATTTAATTTAATTTCAGTAAGTAACAGTATATCAGTTTACTGTCATGATGGTGTTAAAAAGGTTAACAGAAAAAAGTGGAGGGGAAACATAAAATGATTATTATTATAATTACGGCTATTTTGCCTACTTCAGTTTAGGAGTGCCCCTGTTTAAATGTCTTTGGCTATTTACTCACGGATTATTAGGGCATTGTAGATGTAAATTTACCAAAAAGTATATGTAGCATAAGGAAGAGAAATTTACACATACCTTTTTCTGGGTGTTGCGGCTTTTCTTCTTTCTGCGATGTCCGAAAACTACTGAGTGTGTGGAGCGGGGGTAGGCAATTTGGGAGAATTAAATTAGAAAAACCCGGATTTTTTTCAGTAATATATATATATATATATATATATATAATATATATATATATATATATATATATATATATATATATATATATATATATATATATATATAATATATATATATATATATATATATATATATATATATATATATATATATATATATATATATATATATATATATATATATATATTATATATATATATATATATATATATATATAATATATATATATATATATATATATATATATATATATAATATATATATATATATATATATAATATATATATATATATATATATATATATATATATATATATATATATATATATATATATATATATATATATATATATATAAACGTATATATTATATTATTATGTTATATAGGGTGGAGAAAGGTGAAAGGGTTGATTTTTTTTATAGGGAGGGGGAAGGGGAAAAGGGGGTTGACGGGGTGCGGTCCGTTTCGACTATTTTTGGTCTTCATCTGAACACATTGGGAAAGTGGATGCTATGTCAAGTCGGGTAGGTGCTTCTGTTTTTGAAGTGTTTGTGTTATCGCCTATTGGTCGTTGTTGTGACCTCAATTTTATGTTTTGAAGCTTCCACACCTCGGAGATTATGTAGGGCCTGTGTACGTTGATAGAGTTCGCGTCACATTTTATGGCTATTGTTTCCGATATTCTAAGCATTGTTTCATTGTCTTGTCTGTCTACTATGATGGCCTTGTCGATCTGCGGGGTATGTTTTTGTTCAAGGGCGTGAACAGCTATTTCCGTTTTTCCTGTGCTTTGTATTCGATTTTTCTTTTTGATGTTACGTTTTTTAGTGTTTAAATGTTCAGGAATAGGGATGTTACAATCACGGAAGTGTTCTTGTAGTCTTGCCCATAAAGACCTGATGGTGGAACCTGTGTAGGTGATACCACAGTCTTTTTGGCAGGGAAATTTATAGACTACATTGTGATGTTCAAATATTTCTTTCTGTGTGTGAGGTTTGGTGGGTTTTAGGAGGTTTGCCAATTTTTGGTTTGTGGTGAATACCAGTTTGTAGTCAGTTTGTTTGAAGATGTATTTATAGGCTTTGTATGTGTTTTGGGTGTATGGTAGTTTGATAATTTTTTGTGTTGGGAAGTTCGTTTTGGTACTTGGGTTGTTTTGGCGGTTTTTTGCCGTCCTATTTGCGTAGTTAATCAGTTGTGTAGGATAGTTGCGATTTATAAAGATCTGTGTTAGTTTTTTTATTTCTGCGTTTAGACTATTCTGATTGGTTGAAAATTTGTAAGCATTTATGAATTGTGATAAGATGACAGATTTTTTAACGGAATATGGATGGTATGAGTGAAAATGGAGTAGTTTCCGATGTGCGAGGGTTTGTGGTATATTTTCTGGCTATTTTGTTGTGTGTTCTGGTTAATGTCAAGTTTAAGAAATTGATGGATTGGTTCTGTTCGGTTTCTGTGGTGAATTTTAGTCCCTAAACGGTTACAGCAACTAAAATTGCTGTAACCGTTTAGCGATGTTTTTAAGGTGGTGATGTGTGTGGGATTACCAATGCACAGAATATCGTCCACGTATCCGCCATAAAAGATGATGCCGGGGGGGGGGAAGGGTTGAGTAGGAGTGATTCTATATGTGCTAGGAATAATTCTGCTAGTTGTCCGCTGATGTCAGCGGACAACTAGCGGATTTATTCGACCTTTATTGAGGTCTTATCAGTGGGAGCCAGACATAGAAATACCAAGGTTAAATAATACAGAGCTCATAAGCATTTTACCAAAACAAGTTACCATAAGGTGCTTTGACCTTGTTAAATAAAAATCTCAGGATGAGAGATAGATATAGAAAGTTTTTTACATTCGGTATAATATATGTTAAAGATGCCAAGCTATTTTAAACCTGGTTTTCTCCATTTTCCAAGTAAGCAAACCGACAAATAAGTCAAGTTTGCGCCTGCACGTATTGCAAGTCTAGGTGACCTGCAAAGTAGTGCAAGTCTAGGCAACTCATGGTAAAGGTGGAATAAGCTCTGATCACTATTCTTAATATTTACCCTTTAAGCCTGGCTCCCACTGATGAGACCTCAATAAAGGTCGAAACCGGTCTGAGTAGTGGTTCCTTGCCTTTAAAGCATAGCATCATACATCCCCTCAAGGAGATGGGCTTTGCATTAAGGGTAAATATTAAGAACAGTGATCAGAGCTTATTCCACCTTTACCACGAGTTGCCTAGACTTGCACTATTTTGCGGGTCACCTAGACTTGCAATACGTGCAGACGCAAAGTTGACTTATTTGTAGGTTTGCTTACATGGGAAAAGGAGTAAAACCAGGTTTAAAATATCTTGACATCTTTAACATATATTATGCCCAAGGTAAAAAATTTCTATATATATATGTAGAAATTAGAAAATAGAAAGTAGAAGTTATAAATAAAATAAAATAAAAACGTTATTTATTAAAATATTTGAAAAAGTTAAAGCTCGAAGCTTCTAGTTATTTGTAATTAATTTCTACGCTTAGCAATCGCACTTTCTTAAAGCGAGTGTTAGTGTAGAATCAGACGTTTTCTAGTATTGCAAAAGACCCTGATCAGGTATAAGTACATCATACCTGAAAATGTATTGTATATCCTGGTATTGCCTTAAGCAATAAACTTTGATAGCGATAAGTCCTAGAAAAAAGCAAATAATGTTGTTGATATCTAAATTAATTAAATTAATTTTTTTTTTCAGGCTGAAAATACAACTTATTTGTTGTCTCAATTAAAGTTTGAGAATCCTACCGTGCAAGATCAAGTTCGGGTGAGTCATCGATATTGTATTCAGTTAAAATAATCTGTGGCCGACAAAAAACAATTATCTTAAGATACCGATGCAAATAGATTTTGATGATATATTAGGTTGTTTTGAGTTGGAATTATAAAAGCTAAAAGTGTGATGTGAAAATTCGGAAAATTTAGTTGTTGTTTTTTTTTCGATAATCCACTGATAGTGAGAACAATTCAAATCTGATTATTACTTATTTGACTTATTCGACTCTCCACAGAAATCGAGGAAAAAATTATTGGCCACAATTGATGCTTATTCGCAATAAGCATCAACTGATGAACTTTTTGCTGAACACATTTTGTTCTGATCTTCGCTTCTGATTGAGATTAATTTGAATATTTCGATATAAAATGCTTCGGGTTTTACGTTTTCATCATTTCATTGGTGCATATTGTTCCAGAGCTCGATCATTTTCAGTTTTTGGTTAAGGTTCTTAGCTCTTTATACCACTTAGAAACTTCCATACGACACATGACGTATTTTATTTAAAAACACTTAATGACATTGAGACCCATGAAATATTGTAAAGTGATCTACTGTCTATCACTGCGATGGATGGACAAACTTTTATATAATGCGGGAATCTGCTCAAACACTACATACTTCAATTCTGTAATAACACTGGCCAACAAAATATATATATATATATATATATATATATATTGTGCTGATTATGATCTGACACTTGTTTTTTACTACTTTGGGTGCGCTGATTTCAAATATCAAACCAATTTTTCTCTATCACGTCAGATTTTTCCTGTATGGCATTTTCTTTTTGCTAATTTGTAAATTTTTGATAGTTTTTAGGAGGCAGTACTATTTAGTGGATCAAAAAAATCGATTTTTTAATATTATTTTCTAAAAGTATGTACTTTTAAAAATCTGTTCCTAACTTTTTATCAAGACATTCGAAAAATTTCCGAAGATATAGCCTATTATTCAAAGCGGGGCGCAGATCAGAATCGGAGCGCTCACCGCTCTCGCTTGTCAAGACTTAAAAACTATGGAAGATCGATACCAAGGAAGATGGGATTCTCACATGATGGCCCACTACTGTTGGAGTATTCAAAGGGATTGCCAAAACAGAACACACAGCAGAAATTGCTACAAACAAACATTTATTCCCTGAAACTCATGTGTAAGTAAAAGTGTTATTTTTTAATAAAGATTCTTGTAATTTTTAATGAATATCGTTAAGTAGTTAGTTATGTATCTAATTATCGGCCTCTCTCGCATTCAAAGTGCCAGTACGTACCGTTGCAGGTTCTTACGCATTTATTCGTTTACTAACAAGCGAGAGCGGTGAGCACTCCGATTCTGATCTGCGCACCGCTTTGAATAATAGGCTATATCTTCGGGAAGTTTTCGAATTTCTTGATAAAAAGTTAGGAACAGATTTTTAAAAGTACATACTTTCAGAAAATAATATTAAAAAATCGATTTTTTTGATCCTCTAAATAGTACTGCCTCCTTAAAAATATCAAAAACTTACAAATTAGCAAAAAGAAAATGCCATAGAGGAAAAACCTGACGTGATAGAGAAAAATGGATTTGATATTTGAAATCAGCGCACCCAAATTAGTAAAAAACAAGTCTCATATAAAAGTCAGCAAAAATTGTGTTGGACTGTGTAATCAATGTAGTGGAGTTGACATCACTAACGAAAAATTTCAGCTACTTGATATTCCCAAATATTTGCTTCGAAACAGAGAATGTTTAACATTATTTGCTGATAAAAGACAAAACTGGCTACACAACTGTTGACCATATTTAATCAACACTGTCATAGTAGCCACTTTTCGGTTGATTTAGTTCTGTAAATGAGATTTGTAACACACGCATATATCTTATTGCGCCAATGTACACATTTTGATAGGATGCCATCTTTAAAATCGTTCATCACATGACGTTTATAGGTTTAAATAAAAGCATTGCTATTTACTAATGTATTACTTATGATTTAGTTTAAATTTCCATAATACAATTACAAACATTTCTTCCTGATGCCAGTTAAATTACACTTCTTTTATATTTCAGATTTTGACATTTCTTGCAAACTGTCGCGAACAGAAGCCAAATATATCAGGACTTGGATTTTTTGATGTGGACCTTGTACTTATAAAAAATGTACGTCTTTTATTTCTTAATTAATTTTGATTGCATATACATTTCACTTAGGGCTGAGTGAATTCAGGTCGGACACAAGAGATTCTGAACTTGGATATTCACATAATTAGATATAACACAGTATTAAGAAATATCGTTATTTTTTTTCGAGGTTCTGCTTCTTTAACAAATCGTCTAACTTTTTTGTTTTTCAAATAAAATTTACAAACTCCAATGAATTAAACGAATCAGTAGAAATAATCAATCTTAAATTTACCAAAGAATTCTTATTTTGGATTGTAAAAATAAATGACCTGCAGTTTACCTTTTGTAACTAAGAAATCGAAGTGTATATATGAAGTATATATATGATTGTGACGTACTTCAATTCAAATTTTATGTTAATCTCCAAATATTGACTTAATTTATAACTAGAATACTAGTAAACCATTCGGACGAAAAGAAATTACAATAATCTGAAACTGACTGTTGTTCATGAAATAAACAACGGGTAATGTCTTTTTATTTGACTCTCATCACGAAATGTAAACCTCGAACCTCATTAGTACTCTTGGTGGATTAATGCATTTTATATTTATTTCACTTATCCAATAGTTGGCCACTTACTCTGATTAATTGATATAAATCATCTAAAATGATAATAGGTTTCAAGAACATTTCCATGGCATATGATCATTGATGGGTAATACTGACAAGTAGATCCGCTGTGAATAGACACCAGCTGAATCTATATTGATATTAAATGATTTCGTGATGTCCTTTCGGACAGCGAAAGATTTGACTGTTATTGATTTTCTCCACTGTTATTGATACTGCTTTAATTACAACACATATTCAAGATCTTCAACTGCTCCTGGAATGTGTCAACGCAGAAAGTACAGAAATGGGCTTAAAAGTAACAACATTATAATAAAAAGACAACAACCCTTCGATGACAGCTGATTAATTCTAAATGGAAATAAAATCGAACAACTGAACAAATTAAAATAACTGGAATCCTGGTTAAATGAAAGTATGGGCTGTGAAAGGGAGATAAGATCAAGAATTGAGATTGCAAGTCCTTTATCAACATGAAACCCATTTTACGCAACAACAATTAAACATTGAATTTCAAGTACGAATGATCAAGTACTACATATGGTGAAGTTTACTATATGGAGTTGAAATATCGGCGTTAAAGGTAAATACAATAGAAAAACTGTAAGCATACGAAATGTAGATATTTATAAGGATGCTGAAGTTACCATGGATAGAAAAGGTGAAGAATGAAGAGGTACTGAGATGAATAAATGAAAATTGAGAATTAATCAATATTCTGAAAATAGGAAAAACTGCTTACTTAGGACACTAATGAGAAACATAAATGTAACAGTCTCTAGGTAATATTAGCAGGTCAAGTCAACGGAAAGAGAAAACTTGGAAGAAGGAAAATATCATGGCTAGACAATATAAAAAACTAAACTAATCTGAACACAGAGCTCTTAATCAGAGCCACTAAAGATAGAAGTACATTTGCAATGTTTTCGTTGAACTCTGTTAAGAAGTAGCACTGAAAGAAGAATATTTCCTCCGTTGACTTTCTTTAGTAAGAACTGAATATATATGCCTGTTTCCATGCTGTAGTATAGATCTCAGTTGAGTTCGAAATATTTATATAGGCGATATAGAATTGGCATTAATTCTGGAGCTCCTCTTTTAAACACAATTTGATAATACCATCAGGACAAGAAGATTTGTTGGTATCTAAGATATTCAGAAGTTTTCTGATGTTTTTTTGACGAAAGACTAGAGGAGGCATGAAGTGAGTAGTTTGGTAAGGTAGGAAGTACAATCTTGTTCATTAGTTGATAAGTGATATGGGAGAAGAATGACCAGGAAGACATCTTTGTCTTTTGTGATATTACGATAGTAGCAGCTGGATACAAGAGGGTGAAAACCTTGATGACCAGACGTCTTTTCTGCTCCATCGCTAAATCCATCGGGATTGTCGAGGAAACATAAAGGTCATATGAGCAAAAATCAAGTTTCTGCACTGTGACCTCAAAAATTCTGACTTGGATTTGCTGATGATCATTTTCTAGCTGTTGGATGTTGCAATTAGGCTAGATGGGATACTTGGATTCAGGTTTCGAGCTATTAGAGGCATCCTGAATTCTTTTCTTAAATAAAACATATCGAAATTCCTGTGTGTGGCAGTTTTGAGCTGCTGAGATATGCTTAGTAGTAATTTCTTTGTATAGTGTATGCTTAAGATATGCTGCATAGTGGTTTCTGGTGCAGTGGGGGAGAAAACCTTTTTTTCCATTAAGAAGTATTTCAGTTATTCTTTCAGAGAAGTCATTAGTGCCATAAGAGAAAGCAATAGTGATCCCCTCCCCCCCAAAAAAAGGACGATTAGAAAGTAAGGAAGCCAATAGGCGCTACCTTGGTGCCAAGGTAGCGCCTATTATAAGAGACGATATGAATAGTGCTTAGATGAAGCAAGCGCTGTAGAAAATGAAACTTGCAAGTAGTTAGATGGGATAGACGACATCTACATTATATTTATCAGGAGAAGCAGTTAAAAGTGACAAGGGATGGTGGGAAAGCGTAGAAGATAAGTTGGTGTTCTTGGATGGTATACACACTATTTCTGAAAAGTTGTTTCAAGTATCTCTGCATTTCTTCCAGGCTTGGTCAGTGGAGTCAGGGAAAGGAAGGAAGCAGGTCCGAAGTGTTAACTTTGAAGTCATCAAGAAACAAAAACTCTTCAGTATTAGGACTGCAGATAATCAAGATTAAAAGAAAATTAGTACAAAAGGTCACAGTGGTTGTCAGTACTTAAAAAGAAACACAGGAAGCAAATGAATGCACCCACCAGAATTAGAGAGAGAAAAAGTTTGGCACGCAGCATTCACAAAGCGATCCACGGTGCCCATTCTCTGGAAATCAGATTTCATGAATGCACAGGATCCACCCTTGTGACTAGGAATCGTGCAGAGTCTAGTTATAGAAAAATAAGAACTCCAGATTATGATGCACTTTGTCCATATTGCAGTTAAAACTACGAGTTCTGCTGAAGGGGAGATGAAGTCGAAATACGTTTAAAACAAACAGCCTGAGAAAATTTTTTCCGACTAAAAGAAATATTACTTATCGAAGTAAGTTTTGTCACAATGTTTATTTAAGATGTATAAAAGGAAACCTAATATTGTTGTTATAGAATTTTAAAGTGTTTTCAAATCATCTCGTAAAATAAAAACATAAAAGAAGCGAAGAAAAAGACAAATGCAAAGTTCTTGCATAACAATTACAGAAGGAAAGAAAGAAAAAGGCAGAAGTGAACTTTCGGTGGAAAAATAAAAACAATATAGAAAACGATGATCTGTTAACAACCTTCCGTTCCGAAGTTATTTATAAAATGTGAACGATGATAAATATTGACAAGTAATCAGCATTTCTATTCATCTTAACTGCATTTTGTGATATCATAATATCATCATCATCATAACGCTAATTCCGGGTATAGACCATATTTTTCTGTTCCGGTCTCATTATCCATCCAATATCTCTTTTTAAGGACTACCCTGCCTTCTCTTTCCAATTTGCTTATATTTTAGTATTTGAATAGAATGCATTCGGTTCGCATGTTCAATCCATTTTTGTTTATAATTGTTTAGTTTTTCTTCTATTGATTTTGTTTTTAGTTCTTTTAAAATGTCTTCGTTCCTTTTTTGATCTAATAATGTGTATTTTGCAGTTCTTCTCATAAATCTCATTTCACTTGTTTTTATTATTTGTTGATCTTGTTTGTTAATTGCCCAAATTTCACTGCCATATTATAATATGGGCACTGCTAAAGTATTGTATATTTTCAAGCGTGTTTCTTTTTGAACTGTATTTGGGTTGAGTGTTCTATTTATCAGGCCTACAGTCTGTAAACATTTTGAAGTTTTTAATTTCATGTCTTTTTCTCCTTCATATGATATTTCACAACCAATAACTGAAAGTAGTTATATGTTCTATTATTTTGATACTAATAACTATTTTACTTCTAACTGGAGTTTGTCCTCAAAATGTCATTGTTTTAGTTTTATCTATGGAAAATTTCATTCCAAACTATTCTACTATAACGTTTAAATTATATATTGCTCTTTGTAAATTGTCTTCTTTATCTGATATTTTTACCTGATCATCTGCAAATAACAGCGTATTTATTTTGTTATTGCTGGAAATTTCTATACTTTGATTGTTTAGTGTTTCTACCCTATTAATATTTCATTAATGTAAATATTGAAAAGTCTTGGAGACAGAGGGCATTCCTGTCTTACTTCTTGGTTTATAGATTGTTTTTAAGACAACGTTTCATTTATTTTTATTTTTATTTCATTATCTTTGTATATATTCAATATTGCATGTAGTAAAATATTAGGTATATTTATTTTTTGTAATATATCAAACAGTATATCTTTTTACTTTGTCAAATGCTTTTTCGTAATCTATAAACAAACGATGAGTTTCCAAATTAAATTCTCTTCTTTTTTCTATAAGTAGTTTTAAACAGAAAGCTGCATCCATTTAGAGCATCCTTTTTTAAATCCATTTTGACATTCTAATAATATTTGTTCACTGTATATTTTTAGTTTTTCATTAAGAATTCCACTATATATTTTGTAGCATGTATACAATACACTAATACCTCTGTAGTTAGCAGGTTTTCTTTTATCCCCCTTTATTAAATATAGGTATTACTATTCCATTCAATTGGTATTTGTCCATTTGTATATATTTTATTTAAAAATTTAACACTCTTTCATGAAATTTTTTTCCTGCAAATTTATACAGTTTGGAGTTTATCCCATCTTCTCCTGCTGATTTGCCATTTTTTTTTATTTAGGTTGTCCTTTAATTCTTTCATTGTTATCATATCATTTAAAGTATTTTATAAGTTTCTGGTGTAATTATTTTTGATGCCAGTATTATCCGTTCAAAGATCTGTAAAGTAATCTAAGAATTCTTTTACATCTATTTCACAATTTATATTTGTAGTTTCTTTTATATCTGCATTCATGTATTTTAGTAGTTTGTACGCACTGGGTTTTATTTTGTATATGTCATTTACTAGATATGATACAAATTTTCCCCAGCTTTCTCTGTGTCTCTTTCTGGTTTCTCCTTTGGCTATTGCTCGTTTTGTTTATATTCAATTCATCTTCTTGTTTTTTGCTACTTAGCCATCTTTTAAAGTCATCTTTTTATTTTCAATTATCGTTTTTATTTCATTGTCCCATATAGGTAATTTTTTTATGATATTTTTTGTGAGTTCCTGGACTTTCATATGCTGCTGATGCAATAATTTCTTTTATATTATTCCATTCTTTCTCAATGTCTTAATTTTCTAGTATTTTTATAAGTAGTTATTAATCCTCTGTTCGTATAAATTTCTTATACTTGAATCATTTAATAGTCTTACTTTGTAATTAGATTTTGTTTCTCTAGATTTTTTATTTTTTTTATAGCCAGTTTGGTGGAAACCTTCGTTTTCCTTATATTAAATAGTGATCGGTGTCGATCTCTAGCCCTCTTCTAACATTAACGTCTAGGAAGAGGTGTGCTGCTTTTTCATTAGCTATGAAGTAGTCTATTATTGATTTTTGTCCTCTTGCACGCCACGTATATTTATGTATATTCTTATGTTTGCAAAATGCATTGATTATTTTTAAATTATTATATATTGTATAATCAATGAGTCACTTTCCATTTTTGTTTACTGTTGGTTCTCCAAATTTTTATATATTATTGTTAATTTTTTTTCATTCCTATTCTGGCATTACGATATCCGGCTATAATCATATGGTCTGTTTTATTTAATGTTTCATATATTCCTTGTAACACTTTGTAAAAGTAATAATTTTCTTTTTCTTTTCCTTCTTCAGGGGCATACACTCCAACAACTGTCAATTTTTCTTTATTTAATTTTAATCGCACTTCTAATATTCTTTCATTCCCGAATGTATAATGAGTTATTTTTGCTTTAATTGATTTATGGATCCAAATCATTACACCACTTTTGCATGTACAGTATTTGTTTGTCCACTCCACTATATATGATATTGTAATTAGCTGTTTCTTTTGTTCTTTTAAGTTTTTTTTGTTTCTATTTTCGTCATTTAAATTTTTATCTAATTCTTCTTCTTTATGTGCTATGCTTCTAACGTTTCACCACGTTTATCTTTTTCCAAAGTTTCTTAACCTTTTCCAGTTTGCGGTCGTTTCCCATGTTTTCTGTGCGGTTTGGATTTCGTTGAGACTTGAAAGTAATATGTGTTTCCCTTTGTCAAGTGACTAGCATGACGTAGGTATCCTAGTGGTGGGGCAACTAGGCTTGCCCTTTTTTTTAGTAGAGAGTGGAAACTACAGTTTCAGAGGAAAGAGTCGCCGTCTCGCCCTCGAATTGCTCTAATAGCACTGGGAAAAAGAGTAAGAAGTAAGTGAGAGTAGAGGAAAGAAGAGTAGAAGACCAGTCAACAGGTATTATATACCAAGTTTATATTGTACAAAGTAAGATCAGGTCTAGTTCGGGTATCTCGGGTTTGCCATGCCCTTACTCACCAATGTGAGCCCCTGAGAGACACAATATCTTTCGTTTAAATTAAGCTAAGAAATAGTCTATTTGAAATGATTTATAAAAGGATCTGGTTACATTATCAATGTATCTTCGATCTACAAGGTATTAAACAAACTGATCTTAAAATGTCCTTAAGAATAAGTGGTTTTTCACACAAAAGTAATATTAAATATTTATTACTAAACAGAGTTTTTTTTTTCCAGATTTTTGGCACAATCATCACCTACACCATCCTATTGGTGCAAACAGTGCCTTCGAAAGAGAACGGAAAATGACAGTCATTGCTGTTTTAAACAAGAAGATCATTTGTAATTTATTTTTTGCTGATAATTAAATGTTAGAAATATTCACAAGCGATTATCGAAATGACAATCAACAAAAACTAGAGACCGTTATGATAAAATCGAATATGCGTGTTTTACGAAACCAGTGAGAAAATATTTAAACAAGTTTTCCTTTATATGAGTGGTTATGCAAATATTACATTCAGTTATGCGTATCACTGGACATCACTGCAAAAGAGGTTTCCTAATCGAAAGTACAAACGAAGAAACACCCATATATGTTATGCACTAGAATGTTGCTTTGAATTGTATCTGAAAATTCTACCATTAAACTCTCAAAAGATGTTCTTTAGTTCGGTTAATAACTTAACAGTATAACACAAGCATAGACTATCTTACTTGGCAAAGATTTCACGTCTAAGTACATTAGAAAGGTTCTCTTAGCCGTTAAGTATAAAGCGTGGCCGCATTCCACTGAACATATCAGATGTATTAAACAAATGAAAAAAAAAAAAACTATTTGATGCCTTTCCTTCAACCCATTTTACTAGAAATTTCACATTAAGTTTTGGATTATTTACATATTTCGACATTTTTCATTGGTTGGGAAACAGAAAACGCTACGAATTCAGTACAAATTTATGAAAGCGTGAAGATGTTTTGAGAGCTTTGAGAAATAACAATATCTAAGAATTATGAAAGATAATTAGGAGGCTTGACAAACTGTGCAGAGAGCATGTTCATACATGCAATATTAATGGGATTGGAGGCGGAAGGATGACCTTGAAATGATATGGGATAAAGTGTTCTACAGTGTCTTGAAAAGATTTTATAAAACAAATTAAAATGTTGAACAGTATACGTATACCATGAACTCTTTCTAGATACGAAGAAATTCGCATGTTACATCGGAGGTGTGGGTAAGTGGGATGGGGATTGGATAAAAACAGAAAATATCAGAAGTTTAAACGAGAGTAATACTATTGAAAAGAGATGAAAGAACATCTGCGATGGTTTGGTCTAATGAATAGATGACTTGAGGATTATATAGAGAACGAAGTATAAAAATAGTGATGAGTTGCAAAAATTGCTGGAAGAAGACTAAAAAACCAGGGATAGGAGGCAAAAAGAAATCTGAGAGAATTTAATTTGACAGAGGATATTGTAGAGGATAGATATACAGTACTTGGAGGAAAAAGATCAACACAGCTGAAACAGAATAATGTGGAAAAGGATAATGGAAAAGATCTTCACAGTTCTAATTTTATATGGACCCCCCGCCCCCCTTAAACATTTAAAACGTTTTATGCTCATTAATACCATGAATGTGTTAAAGGTTAGGTATTCCGGAAAACCAGCTTTAAAGCCGAATTATGGAATTTTGTAAAGACAATTTATGTCTCTAATAAGCAAGATGCAGGTGTCTTTCCGGACAGTAATACATATTTCGTGTATATATATATATATATATATATATATATATATATATATATATATATATATATACATATATATATATATATATATATATATATATATATATATATATATATATATGTTCGAACTGCCGTGCTATTGTTTATTGCGAGTGTGCGTGCAGGCTCTCGTGAACGCCAATATTGAATAACTGCAGTATGATTATCTGGGATGTTATAACTCAAATTGCTGTTTAAGTGTTCAGGATTCAGGATGAGTTCCCTGGATTCCACAATTTTTCTTTCTAACAAATTGGCTAAGGTCCTTAAAAAATAAAACATCAGGATGTTCTTCACCACACTTCCAAAAATCCGATCTCTTATCAGCCATCACAACCTAAAATATTCAAATATATATAAATTATGGTGCGATTACAATATCCCTTATTTTGGACAAACCAACAAATCTATTGAACAACTTATTGAGGAGCATAATAGAGACACATCTCCTATAAAAGATCACGAGCAACTGCGTTATCAAGTCATGTTCTTTTCTCAAACAATCCTGATGATAATCTCCAAAGTCACTCCGTTTGCTGGGATAAATCAGAAAATATTTTTCGCCGTGGTGATGAGTTCGAATATGTATATAATAATAATAATAATATATATATATATATATATATATATATATATATATAAGCTTTAATGACTGTTACCGAGAGATAAAAAGATGACAAGATATATTTAAAAAAGATGCTACTAGTTTACTAGTTTCGTTACATGAACATCCTCAGGAATCACAATCCAAGAAGTATATAAAAAATTACAGAGACTTAAAATTGTAATAACAGAACAAGTATAAAAAGACAGTAGCGTGTTTGAAAAAAATGCAAGTATGAGTTCCAAACAAACGAATACTAGTGCGCCAGTACTGAACAGAAGCAACGTGTGCGTCAGAGAGATTGTAACTCAGGCTGTTGTTGATATGAGAGAAATCTAGAGAAATTTCCCTAGATTCAACAATCTTTCTTTCGAGTTCATCGTAGCACACATGGATGTTAGAAGTTTCAGTCCAGTTTACAATGTGCTTGCGGCCTTCGTCTGAGTTAGCTGAAAAGAGAACGTGGCTAGAGAGAGCGCTAGCTCTAGTCCTGTTATAGGAGATATCTCTACGGTGTTCATCCAAATGTAGAAGGATGGATTTAACAGTCTGTCCATAGTATGGCTTTCCACAATCACACAAAATCTTGTACACTCCTGGAAACTGAGTAGGAAGATGTTTCTGTTTATGTTTGCTAAGTAATGAACGAAGTTTTGGAAGCGTGGTGAAGCACGTTTTGAAGTTAAATTTCTTGAGAATCTTGGCCAGTTTTGGTGAAAGAGAGCTGATGTAAGGCAAGGAGATGAAGGCTCTTGGGGAAGAGGGATCTTCAGAAGTAGTTGAGTACCTGGGGGAAAGAAATTTGTCAATTTTCTTTGGAGAGAAACCATTGTTAATAAACGTTTTTTTTAAGAAAACGGAGTTCATTTTCAATTTCTGTTTATTATTTCCACTTTAGCTCACCGAGCCAAATTGGAAATAATACCACATTTTTGTAGGGGATAGTGATGGGAGGAAGCATGAAGGTATCTGTCAGTATGAGTAGGCTTTCTAAAAATTGAGATTTTAATGCTTTCAACACATCTGGTAAGTTTGAGGTCTAAAAAGGGAAGGCAGTCATTTGATTCCAGTTCGAAGGTGAAAGAGATTTTTTCATGGCACTTGTTTAGGTGGTCTAAAAATAAATAGAAATTTATTTCTATATATTTCTATAGAAATTTCCTATGCAGTGCCTGCATGCTGGTGTTCTTGGTGGCTACTGGCGTCACTTGGTTTTTATAATAGTTTGGATACTTTGAACTTTATTACTCAACTGTTGTCTCCATTTTGGCGTTTTTCTTCTAGTTGTTTTCGGAGTTGGCGTCTTTGTTCTCTCTGGGAAAAGATTAAATCAGGTCGAGCACGTATGAGCGACTTGGGGCAAGTGTCCTTTATCTTGTTGTTTATTGCTGTTATAAATTTGCTTGTGTTTATTGGAGAGTCGCAGGTCACTTTCACGAGACGTGGATAGTTTGTTCGTCCTTTCTTTTGTTTATGGGTCCGATACGATGGCAATTGACGATGTTTCTGGGATCGCAATTGCATTCTCCTTCAAGTTTGCCGATGTCTTTAAGGATTTACCGTTTTCTTTCGGAAAGTTCAGGATAACAGCGTTGAGTTTCCTATTTTCGGCCTCGAGCGACTCAAGTATCGATGATATGATTAGTTCACGAAGTTCGTTAGCAGGCACGGGCGCACTTGCGGTCGGGCGCTGATCGTTGAGCGCCTCGAGCTTAGTTTCCAACTTTCCGATTTTGGAGGAAAAGGTATCGATCACGATATTAAGCTGCTGTTCGAGGGTTGTGACTCTTTTGCCTAGGTTTAGTAGCTGTTTTACGGAATGGAGGCACATCGTGCAGAAGTAGGGCTGGTTTAGATCGGTGAAAAGCTTGTGCGCCGATTCATTTATTTTCGCGCAAGAAATATGTATCCAGTTGCAGCAGAAATCGCACAATATACCTTTTTTTCCCTTCTTTGACTTCTGTTTCACAGCTGCGCCACTTCTTAATGTCATCCCGTTTGTTGTTGATCGGCGACGGTACGCTGACGGGACTCGAGGTAGTCTTCTGTTGTTGGCTTTTGTTGCCGCCATCTTCATTTCGGACGCTAGGCATAGCGCTTTCACGTAGCTGTTTTTTAGTTGTAAAATATAGCAGATTTAATGGACTATGGGTACTTACGAGTTGTACTGTAGTAGTCAGCTGCTTAGTACCTTCTGTTACTTCTCCGTTTGCTGCTTATTTTGTACAAAAAACACTTGCAGTTACGATAAAATGCGAGAGCACAAATTTAACGTTGATTATTCGGTAGCGCCACCTATTGATTACTCTAACTTTTAGGCGCCACCTATAGGCTACCTAACTCTTTCCTTTTTTAGGAGTTATTTAAGGGTAATGGTTTCATGGTAATCACATGAATAAATGATCGCAGATCTTGTAATAGTCTCGCAATGCAGTTGGACAGCTTGCGGCAGGTAGCTCTTCTGCTATCTGCCACTCATGACAAATAGCAGAAGAGCTAAACCGTAGGGGGTTGTAAATTTGAGAAGAACGAAGGATGTTTTAATATGTTTTAGTTTCAAATTAAAAAAATGAATGAAATTTATTCTAGTAATCAGTTACCTCAGGTGTTTAGCAGGTTTAGGATAAAGTAGGATGGAATTTGGAGGTCAGAGGATTAACAAAGTGGATATAGTGGATTGAGCAAAGTGGATATGGTGGATTGAGCAAAGTGTTTTCGACTTTGAGTCATTGGACTCCTTGAACTTGTCAAGTAATACTACTACTACTACTGCTACTACTACTAATAAAGAAGAAAGCAATCATCTATACAGGATCGGTTGTTACCAGGATCAACCTGAACCACATTCGTAAATGTAACTCTTTTGCAGAGTAGCAAGGAAATGAAATGCGGATGAGAGAATAATCAAGCCGGAAAAATATGAAATTTCCTGATATTGTAATGGAGTTTGGCGATTATATGTTTAAATAGTGAGTATGGTAGATTGAGAAGAGTGCTTTCCACATTGAGGCATTGGACTCCTTGAAGATGTCAAGTAAATTATGAATAGAATTCATAATTCAGAGGATATCAAAAGCGAATGTATGCAATTTATAAAAAGATATTCTTTAATAATACGGTCACTAAGCAGTGATTGATGAAGCAACGAAGATTTATTGTAGAAAAACAAAATTTTCAGCGCTATTGAATTATAAGAATTGTAAAGAGAGATTGCACCTACAAGGTCCATCGAAGAAATCGTTGATGTAAATTTTCTGAATACCGATAATCCGAAGGATAACCAACAAAACTTCTTAAATGGCATACATTAAGAGCTGAGACGTATGATTGGAGAACAAATGGAGAGCACAAAGAAAGGCACGGTCTTTCGACATTGACACAGATCCCAAGACAATTTTTAGCTGCAATACTGAAAGCCAACTGGAAAATACAGACAATGCCTAGACAAATGACTGAGGGAAAATCAGCTGGAGTGCAGTGCTGCAGTTGTAGTTACAAAACAACTTTGGTGTACAATAAAACAAACAATAAACTGAAAGAAGCACCTGAAACTGGAAATTACATTTGGAATAAAAATAAAGCTATGTGAAGTTATAGCAAGTTATATCCATTCGACATATTTTTTGTAACGTGTTTACACACACGGACACAAACGCACACACATACCCACACCGACCCAACCACCAACATTTTGTTTTCTTTTTCAAAAGAATTTGACACTAATTGTCAAGAAGACACGGGTTTATTCTGAAAACAAATAACTTATTGGTCACTCTCTTTTTCTCCTTTGTGCTAATTCCAACCAGTTGAAGAGAATTGTGTACTACTCCACGACAGTCGTCAATTCTATCGTATAATGAAATACGTCTGTATTTCAGTTACACGAAATGATAGATTGTGAAAAGAAAAACAAAAAAGTTGTTATATGCTAAATCGAATGGCTAAAAATATTAGCTAAATTAGCAGATTTAAGTTCCCTCTACCTCTATCGAAGTCACAGATACAAAATAAGCTTCAAAAACACTGTTACTCATAAAATTGCGTGTATTTTGGAAGTTGCCTTTTATTTACTGATAGTGATTTTGTATTTCTGCTATAAGAAGAAAAACAAAGCATTTCTATTCTGCTTTCCACTTTACATGGGGGTCATCAAGAGCAACAAGACTTGGAATGACCATTGTTTCGCTAGATTTATCAAATAAGGAAAAATTATACAAAGGTTACAAATTAACTACATTATATTGTTATCAGCATTAACTGTTAGCAAATATAGCGGAGCACCCAAAGTAAATTTATGGGAACACAATAGAAATTAGGAATGCTAATATTTTCGTTCTCCCTATAGAAACTTTTGTTTTCTATAGCAAAACTTTGTTGTTTCAGAACGATTGTGATAGGTAATTTCTATATTTCCGTTATGTTCGAACTTTACACTTTTAGACTAAAAGGCTAAAATAGTTTCCTTTTATGCCAAAGTAGTTGACATTTTTCTAACAGTAAACTGGAATACACCATGTTTATCATTTTATAGCATTTTCTTTACTTGATACTATATATATATTGCTCCATTCTATGTTATATTTGCTGAATACTATTTAAATTTTTTATATGTAAAGTAAAGAGGAACTATGTATAATTTATTTATATATTATAACTTGACATTCTCCAGCACAGTAGTATTAGCAACTTATATATAAGATCACAATACATTCATTACATCAAATATTTTTCATATTTGGTTGGAAAGATCCGGGTGCTTTTCCCATCTAGAACGCGATGAACTTTTATCACGTTTTCAATCAGAGGATGAGTTAACCGGTCTCCTACATAGGTAAAAGAATTTTTTTCCTCTAGGAAACTCGTGTTAGAACGTATATTTACAAGCATGAATACTTGTTCTCTTTAGAATGCAGAAGAGAAGCGGAGGAATGCTGGCTACAGAATTTGTTGTGACTCCTAATTGGGAACTCTACAGTAAAAGTGAAGTATAGGGTGAAAGAGAAGTAACGTTTACGGGTTAAGGAGATCGGAAAATCTTTTCTAGAAGCTAAACCATTTTAGTTTTAGATATTTAACAAACATTATATCGGTGGTATGACACTGACTAATGAAATTATGTCTCCTAAACACATTCCTATGCATTAATACCGCAGTAGGTATTAATGCCTAGGAACGTGTTAATGCCAAATCTGCAACCTAGACCTTGCCATAAGTAGTTTAGATCCAGGACTGAACATGAGGTGGAAGATACTTTTATCTTTATATATATATATATATATATATATATATATATATATATATATATAAATTACAAAAAAATGCAAAATATCGCGATTTGCAAATCGAAATTGAACGAATCTGGCAAAAGAAAACGAAAGTTGTACCCATAATCATAGGTGCTTTAGGCGCCATCCCTAAAACATTGAAAAAACATCTAGAAGCACTCGAGTTAGATGGATTAAAGATTGGGCAGCTGCAAAAGGCCGCTTTGTTCGGCACAGCTTTCATTTTCAGAAAGTATTTCCACAACTCATAGGCCCTTGGATAGGGCTCGAATTAATGGAATATAACCACCTTTTTTTAAGACTGAGGAAGCAAATCAAGCTTTGATGAATATTATATATATATATATATGATGTTCAATGGCGTCAGTATTATCGTCATTTTAAGTAAGACGCAGAGAAGACTTAAATGTCGGCGATTTCCTGCATATAACCTTTTTTTGTAATGTTGTCTACCCATAACAAACTCTTGCTCGTGACTTTACTCTTCACTTTGTGCTAATATTCTGGGCTTACTTACCACTTTTAACTGCACATGAAAAAGTAATATCAATATTTTATTATTAAAAAATACTCCTTACTGTGTTGCTTATACACTGTAGATTATGCATTCCTTCCAACTGTTCGAAGCAAATAAATCAAATAATTACGGCAATTGTATGCGATGCCTTTCCAAACATGTCATGGCACTCTGGAAACTTATTTTGAGCATATAAGCTGCTAAACAGCATAATCCGTGTTATTTTATTGCTCGGATAAACAAGGAGGCAATAAAAATTACGGCTAGGCACCCACTTGCACGGTGCAAATATTAAACGCTCAAAGCTGGACTATCCACACGGATTCAACTAGGAAAGAAAGAATGGCAAACACATCGGAAACGAAATAAATTGAAGAAATTGATAATTATAAGTGGGAACTGGAACATTCGTTCCTTATATTTATATCAAAAATAAGACGAGTCAATTGAAGTACCTGGATAAGCAAAAAAAAAAAAAAGAAAGGTGAGAGAATTTGTAAAATAATAACAAATGACATATTCTTCAGTGGAACAGAGAAATAAGGCATAGCTAAAGCAGGTGTATGAATTATAATACATGAGAAGTTTACAAAATGAAATAAAAGAATGGAAACATGCATTAGAAGGAATATAGAGAATAAAAATAAAATTGCAAAATAAAACTTTAAATGTAACCAATGCTTATTGTGTCAAAGCAGGAAAGACAATGGTAAAGCATTGGCTCTTACGCCATCATCCATCGCGGAAGATAGCTATTATCAAAAGTCTTGAAAGCAGAGCTTGAACAATCTGCTCTTTTCTTTTAGCTGAATTAAATAAACTAAAAATGGCTCTGGTGCTTCCAGACAGTTACTGACAGTGATCATATTGACGCCTAAACAAATATCATTGCTTCTGCATAGTAAGCACGTCCTTCAAACCAGCACGGAATTTGTCTTCTTTTCTGCCCTCTACCAAGAACAAGTCAATACTTCTCTCTCGCATTGCTAGGCTTATATTAATTGCTCAGTTCTTGTCGGTTTTCTACTTTTGACAGACTGACCGTTCTGCTAAGATTACAACCAAAGAACATCAGGGACACATTGAGAATCTGACAAGTCTAGCTTTGCCACTACACTAGATATAAAGTTCTCTGGAACTAGAGACCAAAGATTGAAATTTGATTGTCTATTTGATATAAAACCTAAAATCTTACGAAATCATCGGAAACTTAACTTATATGATTATATGCCAATTTGAAAATTCCAGGTGTTTTTCGTATTCACAGCTGTGACCGAGATACGAGCTAGTAAGGGTATTTTACCTGATTGCCTAATGATTCATGTTTTAAATATAGTGAACGATTTTCTTCCTGATGATTAGCGTTTATCATGCATTCTGTATTTTCTCAACATGTGTTAGATGTGTGAGTGTACAACAGAATAAAAACGAATTTGTAATAAATATTATGATACGAATAGCAAGAAATTCCTATAAGGAAAGCAATAAGACCAGCCGTTTTGTCAGTCGATGTTTAAGTAATAACAGAATTTAAGAAACAGAAATTAAATAAAATAAATATCCAAAGAAAAAGTTACTTGGATATGCAGATGATGTAGTATTACTTATAGAAAACCAAGATAATTTTCAAAAGCAATCGTTTAAGTTTCAGCAGATACGCAGCATATTTAACATGCAAATGTCAACAGAGAAATCAAAAAAAAAAACAAAAAAAAACGAGTAAGATGAAAAGGAAAACTAACAGGATAATATTAAAACAATTAATGATATTTAAATACTTACAAATACCGGTAAAAAGTGAAAATATTACACAGAATGAAGTGACAAAATAATCCCTGAAGGCTAAATAATTTAATTCATACAGCATTTATGAATGCTGTATGAACATAAAATTTATGAATTTTTGTGTTTAAATTCAACAATATGGAAAAATAAAGATCCGAAAAAAAGTAACGAGAGCAAGAATCTATAAATCCGTATTTCTATCAATATTAATTTATTCGTGTGAAACAAGAAAAGGAACATCACAAATACAACAGATAAACACCGCATTGAAAATTAAAACGGCGAAAAATAGTTAATAAATCAAAATTTTAAAGAAGAAAAATTAAAAGATTTATGAAGAATGTCAGATACCTAACAGAATAAAATGAAGAGAAAGTTAATATCAGAATGCAAGAAACATATTAATAGAATGTGTTCAAAAAGTATAGTTAGAAACAGTTGGAAGCTTAAAACAATGGACACAAAGCCGGCACTAAAATATTGTACACGCACCTGCTATAGCTTAAACAAAAACAAGAGTCAAAACACTTATTGAGACATTTCGTTTCTTAAATCACCCATATGAATACTGGAATATGATCTGATTCAACAAAGAAGAAACTTTTAATAAAGTATTAGATAAATACCCGAACTTACAGGAGTTTGTAATAAAACTGCAAAAAACGACTTTGTATCATTCCTGGAAATATCTACAATTATCTTCGTACAAGTACGACCATATAATTTCTGTATAGAAGATGCGAAACGCGTCTCCTAAGATCAAATATTTATGAACGTCATTTGTCATTTGAGAAGAAAATGTGTCGTCAGAGAGAAACTTTTTAACCTACCTAGAAATACCGGTAAATATTGAAAATAAAATATAAAATAATCTGTATTGTTTCTCCCATTCCCATTTGCATAAAATATACAGCTGATTTCTGAAAAATAAATAGGAACAACAATACAGATAGAATTTTGCTATATTTAAATACTACGCATACGTGTTGGCATTTCATTAATTCGATGTAGTACCTTAGTTCCCATAAGCTAAACATTTTTGCAAGTTTTCTACGAGGGGGGTCTGAAAAGTTCCTCGCCTCGACCATACATTACTCGAACATATATATATATATGATGAAAAACCTTTAATGACTAATACCGAGAGATAAAAAGATGGCAAGATATATTTAAAAAGATACTACTAGTTTACTAGTTTCGTTGAATAGATCAACATCCTCAGGTATCACAATCAAAGAAATATATAAAAAAATTACACAGACTTAAAACTGTAATAACATAATAAGTATAAAAAGACAGTAGCGTGTTTGAAAAACAAATGCGAGTATGAGTTCCAAACAAACGTATATTACGCGCTATCGCGAGTGCGCCAGTACTGAACAGAAGCAACGTGTGCATCAGAGAGATTGTAACTCAAGCTGTTGTTGATATGAGAGGAATCTAGAGAAATTTCCCTGGATTCGACAATCTTTCTTTTGAGTTCATTGTAGCACACATGGATTAGAAGTTTGAGTCCAGTTTACAATGTATATATATATATATATATATATATATATATATATATATATATATATATATATATATATATATATATATATATATATATATATATATATATATATATATATATATATACATACACACACACACACACACACGAGGTTGGTCTGAAAATTTCTCGGCCTCGGCCATAGATGGCAACACTATTGGCAAGATTTTTTTTCTAAGTTAGTACATCTGTCATAAGCATTCATGTGAAATTGCAAGTCGTTCTATCAAATAGTTTCTTTTATACTGCTTTCTGAAGCAAAAGCGTTGTCTGTATCACTTGGAATGGGTAAATGTGAGTATCGTGCGGTTATAAAATTCTTTGTAAAAGCTGGTTTAATGCCAAAAGAAATTCATTCGAAGTTCATAAAAGTTTATGGGCACTCTTCTCATTCGTTGTCGATAATTAAGAAATGGGCTGCAGAGTTTAAACATGGCCGCACCAGCGTCTTCAAGATGATCCACGTGAAGGACGTCCAAAAAGTGTGTAACAACACCGGAAATCATTGATCAATTGCACGATATGGTACTGGATGACCCGCGAGTCAAAGTGCGTGAAATTGCTGAGACTATAGGTATTTCAAAAGAACGTGTAGGATATATTTTGCACGAAGAATTGCAAATGAAAAAGCTTTGAGCAAGACGGGTGCCGTGCTTTCTCACCGCAGATCAAAAAAGCAATCGCATGAAATTCTCTGAAGACTGCTTGGAGCGTTTTAACAAGACTAAAACTGATTTTGTGCTGCGATTTATTACTATGGATGAGACTGGGATTCACCATTACTCACCAGAATCCGGTCAAACAGTGGACAGAAGCCGGTTGTTCAGCTCCAAAGAAGACAGAGTCGGTTCCATCAGCAGGAAAGGTCTGAAATTGCTGTTTTGGGATGCTAAAGGCATTTTGTTTATTAATTATCTTGAAAAGAGTAAATCAATAACCGGGGAATATTATTCTGATCTTTTAACCCGACTAGATGAAAAAGATCGTGGGAATAGGCCCGGTTTGCAGAAGGAAAAAATCATCTTTCATCAGGACGATGCACCTGGCCACAAAGGTGTTATGGCATGGGAAAATTACGAGAACTGCACTATGAATTGTTGGAGCATCCACCCTATTCCCTAGATTTGGCTCCTTCTGATTTCTATCTCTTCCCAAAACTAAAACTCTTCCTTACTTGTCAGCGTTTTTCTTCGAAATGATTGCAGCTGTAGAGGGCTATTTTGCAGATATTAGTGGGAACCATTAGAGGGACGGGATATTGGCGCTGGAGCATCGCTGGAATAAATCTATTAGTCTAAAGGGAGATTGTGTTGAAAAATAATAATAATTTTGAAATTATAAATTCGTTTTTTCATTGTTAGGCCGAGAACTTTTCAGAATACCCTCGTATATGGCTGCTAAGATCATTTTTGAAAATTTTATACAAGAAGTATAATTTCCTCAAATTTTTCAAGTTATTGCTTGGCTACATACATGGTCAGGTTTCTCCTATTTTAAAGTGATTGCTTCCAGTTATTATAATTGGTTATTCAAGAAATCTTGCTGTTTGCAAGATCTATGCTAACTGATAGCTTGTTTTCCAATTTGTGGAGTTTTGTTTATATTTATCACATGCTATTCTCTCATTCAAGTGCTGTCTATTAAAGATTCTGTACAAGATGTTTTCTTCTTAATTTGTGAAAACAATACATTCTTTGTGAAATTTGTTATCTATATGAAAACTTAAAGCTTAATTTGTTCTTGTCATGTAAGGCAGTAGTTAATCAAGACGATGGGGAAAACTTGCAGGACGATTTAAAGCTGTTGTTATGGACAAAATGTAATGGGTGTCAGTTTAATGTCAAGAAATGTAAAGTTCTACATTTTGCGAAAAATATATTAAACGCCATGTATCACATTGAGGGCGCTGTACTCCAGGAAATAGATGAAGCTAGAGATTTATGGGTAGTGGTAGACAGAGAGTTAAAGTTTAGAGGACATATTGCTAAGGTTGCTAAGGTAGCTTAAGATTACTTGTCTGTTGAAGAAGGCAGAAGGCATTAACATGTACGAGATAAGGAAGTTGTTTTTCTCTTTATAAGGCTTTGACACGCCCATATCTGAAATACTGTGCTCAAGTCTGGTTCCCAGGGTTTCTTTGGGATGAGGAAGCAGCGGAGAGGATTCAGAGGGAAGTGACCAAGATGGTGAGTGGCCCGTGAAATGTTCCCTATGAGGATAGATTGAAGGTATGTGGATTACAGAAGTTAGTTGATAGGAGAAAAAGAGGGGATGTGATAGAAACATTTAAGTTGCTTAAATGATTTTATAGGATTGAGTAAGGGGAAATATTTCAGCACATATCTAGAGGAATCAGAACAATGGGTAATTCCTGGAAGTTGAATAAATGTGTAGTTAGTAGGGGTGTGAGGATTAGATTTTACTTGAAGATTTATGAATGACTGGAATGGATTGCCAGGGTCAGTTGCGATTGCTTGTGTTCAATGAGATGTATCATAGATTATGTGGATATATTGGGTCTCCTCGATGAGTCTTCGGACTCCATTGATGTGCCTGTATAATAATGATAATAATAATTTAATCCATAACACATTACACGAACACAAATTTTCATAACAGTTACTTGCACGTACAAAATATTTTTAAAATAATGATAATATAATAATAATAATAATTTTTTTTTTACCAACGTTTATTATCTTTCAAAGAAATTACATGAGTGTTGGGTGCACTTTGTTACATGTGATTAAAATTGTTATGATTAGGACAATGTAATACTATAATTAATCTTAAAACTAATAGTGACCCTAACAAAAACAATTTATAGTTTTACGTTAAAACAGTTAAACAGCTATTTTAGCATTTCGTTATTTACATTTTGATTTTACAATTTATTTTTATTCACAATTCACCTTAAAAATTACTTTTTTGTTAACATGAAATGGATAATGCTAAATGCATTCATTTACTTTTCACAGTAATTAAAAATACAAATAATATTAATAATAATTTTTTTTTTAGATTGCATACATTTGTTACAATTATTATATACATTACATACATTTTTTACAATTATTATATACATTACATACATTTGTTTACATATGATACATTACTTACATTTGTTTACATGTAATACATACATTACGTACATTGGTTTACATATAATACATACATTACATACATTGTTTTTCATGTGATATGTACATTACATGCATTTGGTTACCATCTTGGATGAGAACTAATTTCTTTGCTTTCATCCTCGAAGCTCATATGTAAGCTTATCTGAGGATGACACCAGTTGGTTATTATGTATTGTTTTTTTTTTTGCTGTGTTGGGAAGCTACGAAATCTACGATTGAGAATTTCGCGCGTGCGCACTCACACGCACGCACGCACGCACGCACGCACGCACGCACGCACGCGCGCGCGCGCGCGCGCACACACACACACACACACACACACACACACACACACACACACACACACACACACACACACACACACACACACACACACACACACACACACACACACACACACACACACACACACACACACACACACACAATAACTTGGAATGTAGTGATGCGTCGCTGAACTGGAAGCCTGAGCGAATATATTGTGTTTCATTAAGTTTGTATGGTATTTTGGGTGCGTGTTTCTCGTTCGTAGTATGTCCTTAGAGCTCTTTTCAGGCTATTGTAGTTTGTAAGGTTTCTGTATTCAAAAGGTAATTTGTTTATCATGTCTGGGATGTAGAAGTTTCGCGTGGCTTTTCCGTAGTGATTATTGTATTTATATGTGATATAATTAGTAGTCTGAGGTCTTGTTATATGGTATGTATTTCTAACTCTCCTGTAGTTGGCATCGAAATAATGTTTTAGCAAGGCTGCATAGTGACATAAATTTTTTGCTGTTAGTATTTTGTGTTCTGACATTGCAATGTTTATAAGGTTCGTGATTTTCTATTTGTTCCCAAAAGTTCAGTTTTGTTATTTTGTACTGTAGCGACATTAATCTATTTAATTTATAGGGTGCGGAGAAAGCATAAGTTGTTATAGCGTATCTTAGTATATTTTGGCATAGTGCTTTGTAGAGTTTTCCACTTATTGTTGGGAGTTTGTTGTGTAGATGGTTTATGTGCCTATTCCAGTTCATATCTGCATCGAAGTAAATTCCAAGATATCGTATTGTTTCAACCTGAGTGATTGTAGTGGTTTTGCTGTTCTGTGTGTTTTTTATGTTGGAAAGTGGATGTTGGATGGTTATATATTTGTTATCAACTGGTCAGTGGATTTCTGAATTTCTTTAATTTTGTCTTTTCTGAGTTTAGGTGTATGGAGTTTTTCGTGAGCCAGTCTATGATCAGATTTATATCATGTTGCATATTTGTTTGGGCTATGCTTGCGTTATTATGGATGGATATTATTGCTGTATCATCTGCGTATTGGAATATCTTATCTTTGAGTGGTAACTGATTAATGTCGTGCGTGTAAATGTTGAATAGAGTTGGGGAGAGTACAGCTCCCTGTGGCACTCCACAGGTTACTGGTAGCTCTCTGCTTCGGTTTGACTCGATACGTGTGATATGCTTTCTATTTTGGAGGTAGTTTGTAAATCACCTGTGAAGAGGCCCGTCTATTCAAACATGCCTTAGCTTTTCTAACTAAATAGAGGGCGCTGTGTAGGCATATGAACGGGTGCATGATCGTATCGCTGGTCCCGTTTTTATAGTTTTAATGTGGTTCTAACTCCTGTTTTTAATTTAAAAGTGTCATAAAGTAACTCTACTTGTCACGCTGAAGACAGTGACATATAATTCATCGAAATCGTTTAAGTACGTTATTTTTTGCAATATTTTTTTCTTTGAATATACATACACACATTTTTTTTTTTCATATCTGTATAACCATTTATTATTATACACTTTTCTGACATACACATTACAAAAAAAAAATAATCAAATAAAAAAAAAAAATAATAATTCTTTACAACAATATTATTATAATATTAACAATGATGATTATTACATTTTTTTTATATTTTTACACTCTATATATACAATAACAATAGACATAATTTATCTACTTACTAAGTTTTTAATAATAATAATTTTTTCTATTATCCTATAGAGTATTTACCTAAGTTCAATTAAGACATTATATGTTCTGCTCTGTACAAAATTCTGTACGCCGTTTAAGTACGTTATTTTTTTGCTTGCAATATTTTTTCTTTGAATATACATACACATATTTCATATCAGTATAACCATTTATTATTATACACTTTTCTGACATATACATTACAAAAATTTTCAGTCTATGATTATGAGGTTTAGTTGAATGAGGCGGACTAATCCCACCTACTTCAAAGCTAGGGTTAGCTTTTTTGAAGAGAGTAGGATCAGCCTTCACTATTTATGTTGTTTGGTATTCTATATGGATGGAATGTCGGCGTCGGCTGCTGGTGATTTGTGATGCGTATATAAGTGTTAATGCTATATTAACTGTGTTGCTATAGTTTCCACATTTCGTGATTTAATGTTCTGTAGTTGTCTCTGTTTTAAATTTCTTGGTAGGTTGAATTGGATGTGATCTCACAAAATAATCGTATGGGTTGTTGAAGAGTCTAGGGATGTAAAGAGCTGTTGTGAGTCGTGTTATGCGATATGTGTTTCTGTTGTTACGATAGGTGATGTTGAAGTAATTCCTTAGTAACATTATGTAGTATTTCAGGTTTTTAATGCTCAGGATTCTGTGTATCGCCATAAGCAGTTCGTATACTGGCTGTTGTGTAGAATGGTCTCCAAATCACTGTTGACATAATTTTCCTATATAATATTTCTAATTTTGTTAGGTGGCTGTTTAATGTGTTTGCGTAGACCGTTATACCGTACCTGAGTAGAGATTCGCAAATACCGTGATATAAGAATTTTTTATGTCTTTTGTCATGTCTTTTGCTGCAATGATGCGGAGTTTAGTATGTAGGTAATCTATATCAATCTATGTGTTTTGTCAATTTAAGGTGGCAGTCTATATAAAGGCAAGGTATTTTGCAGATGTTACTGGTTTGATTTCGGTACATTGGGAGGTATTTTGGTTTTTAATGCCGCGGTATGTGTGACAATGTAGCGATAGTGGTCCGGGGCGCATATTTCTCGGATTATGTATTATTAACATTTATGTCTTGTGCCGTTGATTACAATTCCGTTTAGGTTGAAGTATGTTGTGATTTCATTTAGGTTTTGGAAAGAGTCGTATTGATGTCCATTTGGACTGCTAGTAGCGTAGTGTTATCTGCGTAATGAAATATTTGATTTCTTATGGATATTTTAGAACATCGTTAATGCATATGTTGAATAGAGTAGGTGATAATATGGCGGACTGTGGGACACAGTGCTTTGTTTGTATACCCATGCTGTAACACGAGCCTATTTTTGTTACTTGTATTCTGTTTGAGAGTTTGTTTCTGAAGCAGGTATGCAGTGTTCCTCTTATTCCGATTGAATATAGTTTGGTCAGTAGTATGTCATGTTCAAATGTATGAAAAGCTTTGGTTAAGTCAAGCACTATAAGGCAGGCGTACTTGTTTTTATCGAGGACTTTGATTATGGCGTCGGCGATGTCTCCTAATAAATAGTTTTTGTTTTCTGAAAGCAGTATTGATTTTGTGAGACAGTGTTATACTTCTGTAAATAGTTACTGCTGTAAATAGCACTGTAGTCTGGTGTGTGTTATTATTATTATTATTATTATTATTATTATTATTATTATTATTATTATTATTATTATTATTATTATTAGCACAACACTCCAAATTAGTTCAATAAGAAGATCTCAACATAACAAGAATGAATGTGAACCATCAGGTAAATGTAATTACACCAGAATACATCAGTAATTATACTTTCGAATCGCTTGATGCATGGAAACAACACACAGTACAAGCGAGAGGTCTCTCAACCTTGCATATTAACATCAGAAGCATCGGAAAACATTGGTTATTGTTACAGGCTTATCTGAGGAATTACACTTATTAAGATGAGAAGCCAAACGGCTATTTGTTTCTGGCGAGGTTGATATAAGTTAAGGGGATAAAAATCCCTTATTGTTTTTCAGCCAGTAAGCGAAACTAAGATCGAAAACTACGATCTGTAACGTTTCATGCCGACGAACTGTCAGCGTATCCAAGCGTAAGTGACCACTTGGTAGTGCCACACCACGGCAACTCGTTGCAAAGGTGGAGCAAGTTCCCTCACTGTTCTTGATATTTTCTCATAATGTAAAACACACAGCTCTTAAGAGATGTAGTACTGTTTTACATCATGAGGAGAGGTCACTATCCAGACCGGTTTCAACCTTTTTTGAGGTCTCATCAGTGAGTAGCTAGACCTAGAATATCAGAGTTTAAGTGAAAAAAACTTACATACTTTTGCTATACGATTGACCGAAAGGTGTGTCACTATATTATATTATAACATAGTATATAACTAAGATGAGAAGCCAAACGGCTATTTGTTTCTGGCGAGGTTGATATAAATTAAGGGGATAAAAAAGGGATTTTATCCCGTTAACTTAGAATTACACTTATATTATTGATATATTGATTCTAACAGAAGTATCCATAACCAACGACGAAGCGACTACTTTCGAAACTCCAGGCTTCCAACAACATAGATCATGCCGCCAAACAAAAAGAGGGCGTGGAATATTAATATTTATCAAATAAAGATTAATAGCAAAAGAAACGGCCTATCAGTTTGAGCATGCTAAAACCCTTTGCTTCGAAATCACCAATACCACCAATAGACAGCATCCAATAATACTAATGTAACTGCTATTTACAGGCTACCAAACCTAAACATGATAAAATTCTTGCACGAACTCAATTGCTGGCTTTCACTCCAAGAAATATGTTCAACCGAATACCTAATGATAATTAGCGACATAAACATAAATATTGCAAACGAAAACAGAACTACAATACCTTGACACGCTATTCATGTATAATCTAATACCAACAATAACATCATGTACTAGAGAAGAAATATTCGGAAATACTATCATTGCCTCCTGTCTAGATCATATAAATGTCCGAGCACCACTAAACAGTTACACCGCATCAGTCATAAAGTGCAAAGTAGCAGGCCGTTACTTCACCGCTCTAAACCTGCACACCAAGACAATATCCATGCAATGTCCAACAGAAGAAAAGCGACCGAAAACAATAATAGACGAAGAAATATTCAACCACGAAATAAGAAAAACAGACTGGGAACACCTGGCATCAGATTCAGCAGATATCTTATACAACAACAATATTAAACTCACACTGGAGGAAATATATAAGAAAGCTACAGAGAAAGTCAGAATTCCTTCATAAACAACAAAAAATCCCTGGATAACACAAAACTTGATCCTAGAAATACGCAGAAAGGACGCTTTATGGAAAGAATTAAAGCGATATCCAAATAACACAACTTTAAAAACTGAATATAAGATAACAAGGAATCGCCTTCCAACACAAATCAGAAATGCAAAAGAAGTTACTATAGAGACAAACTAACCTCTGCACAAAACAACATGAAACAAACCTGGCATCTGATCAATGAGATACTAAATTGTGTTCCCAATATCACCGCCTCGGAAACCATAAAACACAGCTTCATGAAAGACGCAAAACCTATCCAACAACTAGCAAATGACAATAACCAATACTTTGCAGACTCCATCCAAGAACTGCACAGAAATATTCTCCCAATCACAAAACGTGACTCTCCACTTGGATCACAATCAAAACAGACATATGGTTCCCAACCATAAAAGAAGCAGAACTTCTCTCTGCAAAACATCAAATCAAACCAAACAAAGGCCCAGGAATTGATGGTATAAGACCTAAAGATATAAAGCAACATGCAACTAGTTTAAGTCCTATCCTACTAAAATTAATAAATAAAATATTTAAAAGAGGACAGATACCAAGTATGCTAAAGACCGCCATAATCACACCCATATACAGACATGGAAAAAGAAATTTAATCAGCAATTACATTACCAATTATCAATTAAATTATGGAGCGGATCATACTGAAGACATTCACCGCATACACAGAGACCTTTCATATTATCCCCAAATCACAATGTGGTTTTCAGAAAAATAAGGGAACAACATCTCTCTCTTGGAAGACTTTACAGACGTAATTAATACCGCCTTAGACAAAAACAAAATTGCCATGGTAGTCTTTATTGATCTAACTAAAGCATTCGATACACTTACACATCAAACCTTGTTAGAAAAGCTGAGGCATTTTGGAATAGACGGGCCACTGTGAAGTGGCCCGTCTATTCCAATATAGGTGGTTTACAAACTACCTTCAAAATAGAAAGCATATCACACGTATCGAGTCAAACCGAAGCAGAGAGCTACCAGTAACCTGTGGAGTACCACAGGGAGCTGTACTCTCCCCAACTCTATTCAACATTCACACGCACGATATTAATCAGCTACCACTCAATGGTAAGATATTCCAATACGCAGACGATTCAGGAATAATATCCATCCATAATAACGACAAAACAAACTCCACACACCTAAACTCAGAAAAGACAAAATTAATGATATTCAGAATCCACTGACTTGACCAGTGGATAACAATATATAACCATCCAACATCCACTTTCCAACATAAAAAAACACACAGAACAGCAAAACCGCTACAATCACTCAGGTTGAAACAATACGATACCTTGAAATTTACTTCGATGCAGATATGAACTGGAATAGCCACATAAACCATCTACACAACAAACTCCGAACAATAAGTGGCAAACTCTACAGGTTAAAAGACATAGTTCACATACTCCTAAAAACACTAATATACAAAGCACTATGACAAAATATACTAAGGTACGCTATACCAAGGTATGCTTTCTGTGCACCATACAAATTGAATAGCTTAATGTCGTTACAGTACAAAATGATAAAACTGATCTTTTGGGAACAAAGAGAAAATAACGACCTTATATACATTGCAATGTCAGAACACAAAATACTGACAGCAAAACATTTATGTCGCTATGCAGCTTTGCTAAAACATTATTTTGATGCCAACTACAGGACAATCAGAAATACATACCGTATAACAAGACCTCAGACAACTAATTATATCACATATAAATACAATAATCACTACGGAAAGGCCACGTGAAACTTCTACATCCCAGACATGATAAACAAATTACCTTTTGAATACAGAAACCTTTCAAACTACAATAGCCTGAAAAGAGCTCTGAGGACATACTATGAACAAGAAACACCCACCCAAAATGCCATACAAACTTAATGAAACACAATATATTCGTTCAGGCTCCCAGTTCAGCGACGCATCAATACATTCCAAGATATTGTTTTTGTGTGTGTGTGTGTGCGTGCGTGCGTGAATTTCTCAATCAACGGCTGAGTGGTAATCAAGCCTATTAAACAACAGCCTACTTCCCAAAACAACAAACAAACCAACAAATAATAACTAACTGGTGTCAATTAAGATTAACAAATAAGCTTCGAGGATGAAAGCTGAGAAATTACATCTCATCCAAGATCAATAAAAAATAGGGGAAAAAATCCAAATCCATATATCACATTTAAGTGCTGTAGTTACAGGACTTAAATATAACTAAATTTAAGAACTAGCTATAACTAAAAATATAACTTTATATACTAAAAAAATCAAAATTGTAAATACAGTATATATCATTCACTGTTAAATAAATAAATTTTGTATTATTATTATTAATACGTTATACAGGGAAAAAAAAAGAAAAGAAAGAATAAAATCTCAACGAATTTAATTGTTACAAAAAAACAGAATTAAACATGTTATTAATATGTAATCTCATGTGTTGTAAATATGTAATCACAGTACGTAAACATAATTTTAATAATAAAAAAAGGATTAATTTTTTAAGGAAAATATGTAATCAAGTATGTATAATATGTAATGAAATGAATGTAATGTATGTATCATATACAATCAAATGCATGTTATCTATGTATCATATGTAAACAAATGTATGTAATGTATTTATCATATGTAATAAAAATTATTATTATTATTATTATTATTTTATTAAAATTTTATTATTATTTTTTTATTTGAGATGACTGGTAGATTCACTATTGGTCTATAGTTCTGTGTATCATTTCTTTCATCATGTTTGTAAATTGGCATAATTATCGCAGTTGTGGAATAATTCAAGTGTCGAATATTATGAACACGAGTCTCAAAAGTATTGGATTTATTTGTTCAGAGTGTGTTAGAAAGTCTATAATTCGTATTTTGTTTATTCCTGAGTGTTTTTAGCTATAAGAGTGCTTCCTTCAGTTCCTGTTTTGTTACAGGTGGAAAATACAAAGTTTGCTGTTGACCCTATGTTGGTAATTTTTTGTCTATCATTGATAGATTATCATTTTATAGTTGTGTGATATTGTTTGCGAAGGCGTGTTTAAATGAGTCTACTAGTTCTTCTTGGTTTATATCCTGAGCGAAGCTTTTTGCAATAAAATCTTTTGCTGAATTTTCTTTTTCCGAGTTAGTAATTCGTAAGTATATCCAGTGTTTGTTTTAAATTGTTATTGTACTCCGTAAATTTTTGAAAGTATTATTATCGCTTTTGCCCTACGACTTTTTGTTAGTTGTTTTCTTGTGTTTTTATATAATAGTTGCAAATGAGAGTTTTCAGGTGATATTTTTATTTTTTTCCGTAGGTTTTCGTTTACAGTAATATTGTTTAGGATGTCGCCATATATCCATGTGTTATTGTTTGCATGTCTCTTCCTTTGCGTACGCTTTGCTACTTTTTTGCATATTTCTGCGAACATTAGTTGGGAGTTTTCGTATAAAGTTGCAGGGTCGTTTATTTTGAGTTAGCAATTAGAGTCTGAATTTTTTATAAGGTTGTTGACAAAGCTCTTTAATATGATGGAGTTTTGTAGAATTTTGCAGTGTTGTGGGGAGGAGGAAGGGAACGAAGAGGAAAGGGACAAAGTAGTGATCGGCTATTTTGGTGTTAATTACTGATTAGGTATACGTATTGATCGTAGCCAGAATGTTGATATGGCCAATGCGTGATTAAGTAAGTGAATTGTTGAGCATTTCTTCTCTTCTTGGGGAGTTTATGGTAGGGTTCATGTTGTGCTGATTTAGTATATCAAGGTATGTGTTAATGGTTGAAGAAGCTTGGTCAAGAGTATTTATGTAAATGTCTCCTATTAGGATGAGCCGATGTGTTGTACGGGTTCAGTGCTGCTTAGCCATGAATTCTAATTCATGCAAAAGCTGAGTGGATTATTAACTGGGGGTTCTGTATATTATGTTTATTCTGTATTTGATGTCGCTATTTGTGATTTCCAAAATTAGTGTTCCCGCATGTTCGAAACGAGTTTGTTCTTCCCTCACACTGTAATTTTCTTTGATAAATGCCACGATGCCACCTCCTCTTTTGTTTGGTCTACATAAGTTGCAGGTCTGGTAATATTAATGTTGTAAGCACAAGTTTCTCTGTCGTTTATGGTAACTTCTCTCAGTATTAGCACATCTATGTTTGTCAAGGTGTAGTTGAGCAGTGTTATCTATGTAAGCCAGTGTTTCTTTATACTTCTTATGTTTGTGTGTATGATAGTGAAGTCGGTATTCGTGGAAATGTTGTCTGACCATTTCTTCAAAGAGTCAAAGACCTTAAAGTTTATATTGTCTGAATGGATATGTTTACATAGATTTGAGAACTCCATAACATAGTTTTTAAAGTGCGCCCGATGTTTCAAATATATTTCATGTTATTTGAAGGGTAGGGCATTACTGAACAGAAACACACTACTGAATAAAAACATTACTAACTGCAGACCTAACAGCTTTAAGAACCATATTCATCATTGGCTACAATTATTATTCTGTCATGTTTTGATGTGCTGAAAGCCAGAAACCTACGAATGGATATGCCATCTTCATAAACATCAATATTAGTATTTGCATATTCTGTGTGTTTGAGGGAAAACTTTTCTTGTCTGCGCATAGCAAAATTATGTATGATATATAATTGAACTAAAAACCCATTTTTAATACGTACCATAGCAGTTTAGCAATCAATACCAGCAGTTCAATTGTTATGAACAACTTATAAATGTATAACCAGTTCTCAGTGCTCCATTCATCATTTCCACTCAATGCTGAGCCAGTGTGAGTGGTTTGCTATTTCGCAATGCGCACTAAAGCATTACGTATTTATAGAAATACTTTCTGTTTGTGTCAGAAATTCCCTTTCAAAATCAGAAGAAATTTTCTGAGTACATAGTTTTTTAAAAATCGAAACAATATTGCTTTTCTCTTAAACAAAACTGATCATAACAATTGATACTCAACATCACTCATTAAGAGCAGACGAACTATTATAGTATCGGGCTGAATCGTAGTATTATTTTGTAGGACATTCTTATAAATAGTCATGCTATTTCAGCGTGAGATTTCGTTATTTTTTAAAAACTCATTTCCTGCATTCTCTGTTTTCGAAGAAATTACTTAATCATTGTATTCAGAGGTGGGAATGTAATTTCGATGTGTTTTGTGGCGGAATACAGATTATGTTTGGCATTTCATTTGAAAGAGGGAACACTTTCATAATCTAACCAGTATTATTGATTTTTTCAAATTAATTAGAAGATGATGAACAGGCGAAATTAGCAGACATAATAAAGTGATACTATAGCTTTATCCACCTCTCTCCTATGACTCCTCATAATAGATTGATTTTATGTATAACGAATTGATTAACTAACTTGCGGAACACATTCTGTTTTTTGATATCCTGTTCCTCATTCCTATAAAAGAATTAGAAAAGAACAAATAAAAGAATTCTAGCTAAAATTGTCTTTTCCTAAAGTCCAAATGTTCAGATTAAGCAACAGGAAAGAGACGCTCTGAAGATGTCTGCTAATGTCTACCAATTGCATGTAATGTTTTCCCCGCCATTTGCTGACATGAACTGAGAAAAAATATTATAGTGCTGATTTGTTTAAAGGAGATGAAACGGATCCAAATGATTACAGAGGAATTAATATATTGCCAACCCTCTTGAAAAGTTGAACGAAACTAATTCAAGAAACCCTAGATGAAAATACCTGATATTGAATTACCATAACATGTTTTTTGATCTCGAAGAAACATGCAATAGTAAAATGAAACAGAATGCAAAACTCCAGTTTTGTTCTTACATCTATGCCGAATATGATAGTATAAAATTCAAGATGTTTTAAATATAATTGTGAAAGAAAATAATATTTTTTGTTTCCTTCTCAGTACATGGAAATAGAAACCAGAATCAACAAAGCTGGTATGGTAGGAAGTGAACTGGATAAATTTATATGGAATGAGAGGGAAATTAGTCAAAATACTAAATTAGCTGTATACAAGACAGTGTTTAAACCAATTTTAACTTATGGATCTGAGATCTGGGTTAGAAATAAAACGCTTGATCAAAGACCTCTGATATGTGAGGTCTGAGAAGGATTGGTTAAGTGAACAGATGGCATCAATGGCAATATCATATTAAAAAATGTTACAGTAGAGATAATCTCAAGCATGTTGCCAATTAAACAGAATGAGAGAGGCTATTCTGGTTAACCTGACTATTCCCGTTTGAACTGCCCAAATGTACGTTATTAAACAAAATCTAACAGAATGCAGCGGCATGTTGTATAAGTTGTAAGCATTCATTGAGAAAGTCAAATTCTCCAGCGGATTTTTATTTATGTACTCTCTTCATATAATTTTGTTTTCCATATTTTCTTAAATTATATCCAACCACAGAAAGAGACAAATTTTTTGTTTCCTTATCAGTACATGGAAATAGAAAACAGAATCAACAAAGCTGGTATGGTAGGAAGTGAACTGGAAAAATTTATATGGAATAAGATTTCCTAGATTTTTGTTAGGATCGATTTCCTAGATTTTTGTACTTTTTTTTCAAAAAAAATATTTGATGAACTTTTATAACAGAACAAATGCCTACTCTGAAATTAAATAGTATAAAACTAAGTCCGTTTTCTTTGTATTAGCCTCGATCTTTTTAGAAAAATCTGCTATTCTACTATAGCGAACAACACTTTGGTTGTTCGCTATATGTATGTATGATCATATATATATATATATATATTTTTTTTTTTTTTTTCAAAATTCATTTTTACTCGGTTGGAATATTATAAAAAAAGCTTTAATGACTGTTACCGAGAGATAAAAAGATGACAAGATATATTTAAAAAGATACTACTAGGTTTACTAGTTTCGTTGAATAGATCAACATTCTCAGGTATCACAATCAAAGAAATATATAAAAAATTACAGAGACTTAAAATTGAAATAACAGAACAAGTATAAAAAGTCAGTAGCATGTTTGAAAAACAAATGGGAGTATGAGTTCCAAACAAACGTATATTACTCGCTGTCGCGAGTGCGCTAGTACTGAACAGAAGTATATATATATAGAAGTATATATAGTACTGAACAGAAATATATATATATATATATATATATATATATATATATATATACCTGTGTTTCGAATAAAAGCCTGAATCCGAGGGTGCTAGAATAATTTAAAAGTAACAAAAAGTATTCGGGTAATCAAATTATGAATTCTAATTATGTTTTAACAAATGGAAATTATATACCAAATATAATAGTTATAATTATTACCGATCATTCGCTTACTAATTCACCTGATTCTCAGAGTAAGTTGGATGATCAAGGTAGGAGATCATGCATCTGGTTCAAACATTCTTCTTTGTTTTCTATGAAAATGAATTTGTTCTTTATTTATTCATATTTAATTCATTCTTTTTTATTTCTACAACAATGCATCTACACGAACGAATGAACTTCATTACTCTTTCAATGTATTCACAAGTTTGATGAATTAAGTCCATAAAAGATGGTTAATAAAGATTATCATCTTTATTACCATCAAGCTTGTTAAAGGAGTATTTACAATATTTATAAATATTTTATATACTTTTTTTTAAAATTTGGTGATAACTTGTTTCCAGTCTCAGGTAGGAGCCGAAAAACTAATCAGAAATAATAATATTAGTGTTATCAACGTCCCATTAAAGGACCCTAAATCAATTTAAATCAATTTAGCGAGTAATGTACGAAATCCGTGAATAACTAAAAAATTAATATCTAGAAAAAAATAAACACAACTGCTACAAGTATCTTCAAGGTTAGTTTTAATACTACGAGTAAACAGCGGAGTACTAGGTAAAAAAAACAAGCCCGACACCCACAGAATAATTCAATGCTATATAAAATCAGATAAAATCAAATTCACCACATTAATACGTAGAAAACTGCTTCTGTTGCATGTAATTAATAATTAGGCAACATTATATATAAACCAAATGGATATTAAATCCAGTATTATTTCAAAGCTGAAGTAGAAACTGTGAAAAGAAGGTCATAGCTAAAGAACTACACGTATTAACCACAGTGAAAATTAATTAATTGTAAATATTTTATCCTAAGTGTCTTTGGACATCATCAGTACAGTCGTTTAAACAATATAGGAATAACATACGGTTAGGGCGCAAGATTAAATAGAATCTCAATAAGCGTGCGTAACGTGTTGAAAAAAAAAATATATATATGAAAAAGCTTTAATGACTGATAACGAGAGATAAAAAGATGACATGGTATATTTGAAAAGATACTACTAGTTTACTAGTTTCCTTGAATTTATTAACATCTTCAGGTATCACAATCAAAGAAGTATATAAAGAATTACAGAGACTTAAAATTATAATAACAGAATAAGTACAAAAAGACAGTAGCGTGTTTGAAAAAAATGCAAGTATGAGTTCCAAACAAACGAATACTACGCGCTGTCGCGAGTGCACCAGTACTGAACAGGGGCAACGTGTACGAGAGAGATTAAAACTCAGGCTGTTGTTGATATGAGAGGAATCTAGAGAAATTTCCCTAGATTCAACAATCTTTCTGTCGAGTTCATCGTAGCACACATGGATGTTAGAAGTTTGAGTCCAGTTCACAATGTGCTGGCGGCCTTCGTCTGAGTTAGCCGAAAAGAGAACGTCGCTAGAGAGAATGCTAGCTCTAGTCCTGTTATATGAGATGTCTCGACGATGTTCTTCCAAACGTAGAAGGATAGATTTAGCAGTCTGGCCATAGTGTGTCTTTCCACAACCACATAAAATCTTGTGCACTCCTGGAAACTGAGTTGGAAGATGTTTCTCTTTAGGTTTGCTAATTATCGAACGAAGTTTTGGAAGCGTAGTGAAGCAAGTTTTTAAATTAAACTTCTTGAGAATCTTTGACAGTTTCGGTAAAATAGAGCTGATGTTATCCAGAATTGTGTACATGATTTTATGTGATTGTCGAAAGCCGTACTATGGCCAGACTGCTAAATCCATCCTTCTACGTTTGTAAGAACATCGTCGAGACAGCTCATATAACAGTACTACAGCTAGCGCTCTCTCTAGCCACGTTCTCTTTTCAGCTAACACAGACGAAGGCTGCCAACACATTGTGAACTGGACTCAAACTTCTAACATCCATGTGTGCTACGATGAACTAGAGAGAAAGATTGTCGAATGTAGAGAAATTTCTCTAGATTCCTCTCATATCAACAACAGCCTGAGTTTTAATTTCTCAGACGCACACGTTGCTTCTGTTCAGTACTGGCGCACTCGCGGCAGCGCGTAGTATACGTTTGTTTGGAACTCAACTCTCATTTTGTTTTCAAACACGTTACTGTCTTTTTGTACTTGTTCTGTTATTACAATTTTAAGCCTCTGTAATTTTTACATATTTATTTGATTGTGATACCTAAAGATTTTGATCTATTCAAGGAAACTAGTAAACTAGTAGTATCTTTTCAAATATATCATGTCATGTTTTTATCTCTCGGTATGTCATTGAAGCTTTTTCATAATATTCCAACCGAGTAAAAATGAATTCTGAAAAAAAAAATACACACACAGTGATGATAAACATAAAATTATTTTATACAAATTTGAATGATAATTTCCCATGCTTTAGGAATAGCAAGAATGACTTTCCGGTATAATTTCGGTTTATGTAGTAAGGCTTCAGCACTTTCTTTATATAATATTTATATAGAGATCTATGTAAAAGTTTAGCCTTTTCCCAATGGATCCTATGGTTTGGATTTTCAATTCCGTGTTGAGAGAGACCAGATTTCTCAGGTTTAAAAAGACAAATGTGGTCTTCATGTTCGGAGATACGTTTCTGAACAGACCTACCTGTCTGTCCAAAGTAAGACAATTTGCATGAGCAAGGAATCTCATAAACGCCAGACGACATATTAGGTGAGAGTTTGTCCTTAGGAGAAGGTAACAAGTTGTAAATTTTATCGATAGGTTTGAAAGAAGTGGCAAAATTGTATTTCTTCATAATTTTAGAAAGACGTTCGGATATGCCTTTGACTTAAGGTATGGGAATCCTGTGTACTTCTTCTTGTCTGGATTGATGTGAGAAATTGATTGATGATTTTCTGAGTTGTGTTAGGATTATATCCATTTAGGATAGCGGTATTTTTGATTACTTCTAATTCTTGGTTTAGAGATTCTTCAGAGGAGCAGAATTTGTGTGCTCTGGAAACTAGTGATTTGAAAATGCCGGATTTCTGAGATGGATGATGAATGGAAGAATTGTGAATGTAGCGACCTGAAAATGTTGGCTTGCGGAAAACAGACGTGGCGATGGAACCGTCTTCTTTTCTTTGAATGTGTAAATCCAAAAAGGAGATGCCCTGTGGAGATTCTTTTTCTAATGTAAAGTTGATGTGATTGTGAAGAAGGTAAATTTTCTATAGAAACAGTTTTAATTCCTGTTCAGGATGATCCCAGACAGCAAATACGTCGTCGACATATCTAAACAAAATTTTGGTTTGTGTTCAAAATGAATATTTTTTTCTTCAAGGTGTTCTAAAAACAAGTTAGCTAGGTTAGGTGATAAAGGAGACAAAATCAATATTATTACATCAGGTAACTTTACCTGGAAAGGTCAAATTTGCAAGCAAGAAGAAGGTACAGCAATGGGATCTCCTTTATCACCAAACCTAGCTAACTTGCTTTTAGAACACCTTGAAGAAAAAATATTCACTTTTGAATCCAAACCAAAAATTTGGTTTAGATATGTCGACGACGTATTTGCAGTCTGGGATCATCCTGAACAGGAAAAACTGTTTCTATAGAAAATTAACCTTTTTCACCATCGCATCAACTTTACATTAGAAAAAGAATCTCCACAGGGCATCTCCTTTTTGGATTTACACATTCAAAGAAAAGAAGACGGTTCCATCGCCACGTCTGTTTTCCGCAAGCCTACATTTTCAGGTCGCTACATTCACAATTCATCCATTCGTCATCCATCTCAGAAATCCGGCATTATCAAATCACTAGTTTCCAGAGCACACAAATTCTGCTCCTCTGACGAATCTCTAAACCAAGAATTAGAAGTAATCAAAAATACCGCTATCCTAAATGGATATAATCCTAAAACAACTCAGAAAATCATCAATCAATTTCTCACATCAATCCAGACAAGAAGAAGTACACAGAATACCCATACTTTAAGTCAAAGGCATATCCGAACGTCTTTCTAAAATTATGAAGAAATACAATTTTGCCACTACTTTCAAACCTATCAATACAATTTACAACTTGTTACCTTCTCCTAAGGACAAACTCTCACCTAATATGTTGTCTGGCGTTTATGAGATTCCTTGCTCATGCAAATGGTCTTACTTTGGACAGACAGGTAGGTCTGTTCAGAAACGTATCTCCGAACATCAAGACCACATTCGTCTTTTTAAACCTGAGAAATCTGGTCTCTCTGAACACAGAATTGAAAATCCAAACCATAGGATCCGTTGAGAAAAGTCTAAACTTTTACATAGATCTCTATATAAAAAAGTGCTGAAGCCTTACTACATAAACCAAATTTAAACCAGAACGACGTTCTTGCTATTCCTAAAGCATTGGAAATTATCATTCAAAATTGTATATAAAATAATTTTATTTTTATCATCACTGTGTGTTAAAGATACCAAGCTATTATAAACCTGGTTTTACTCCATTTCCCAAGTAAGCAAACAGACAAACAAGTCAAGTTTGCGATTGCAAGTGTTGCAAGTCTAGCTGACCTTGCACGTAGTGCAAGACAAGGCAACTCATTGTAAAAGTAGCATAAGCTCTGGTCACTAATCTTAATATTTTCCCATAATGCAAAACACATCTCCTGGAGGAGATGTATGATGCTTTGTATTAAAGGCAAGGGGCCACTACCCAGACCGGTTTAGACCTTATGAATAAGTAAAGCTGTCTGTAAAAATTCGGACGATCCCTAGGCCACTCAATTGTGGGCGAAAGACCGTCCATCTCAGTGTTGCCTCCACTCAGTGTTGGCCTTCCACCCTCCTCCACCACCGAGTAGAACCGCTCATATTCCGAAGAAAAGCATTCACCGACAAAGCCCCTCACCGGACCGTGCCGGAAAACACTTTAACCGGAGACTCAAATTTCTCCCTTAAGGCAAAACCCTTAAGAGAGCGAACTCATATTAGCATCTGACCGGTTTCGACCTTTATTGAGGTGTATTTAAGTAAAAACCTCCCTAAAAATTAGGACGATCTCTAGACCACTCAATAGTGGCCGAAACACCGTCCAACTCAGTGTTGTTCCACTCAGTGACAGACTCACTCCGTCACCGAGAACTTCTCATCTTTTGCTCTACCCAGTGGCAAGCTCACCCCACCACCAGCCAGAGCCATAATCTCAGCGCTGGCCCTACTCAGAGACAGGCAAAAAAACCTATCTCCAAGCAGAGCCTCTCAAAGCTAGCCCCACCAGTTCCTACCCCTATCGAGGTGTATTTAAGTAAAGACCTCTCTAAAAATTATTAGGACGATCCCTAGACCACTCCATAATGGCCGAAAGACCGTCCAACTCAGCGTTGTTCCACTCAGTGACAGGCTCACCCCGTCACCGAGAAGAACTTCTCAGTGTTGGCTCTACCCAGTGGCAAGCTCACCCGCACCACCAGCCAGAGCAATAATCTCAGCGGTGGCCCTACTCAAGAGACAGGCAAAAACCTATCCCCAAGCAGAGACTCTCAAAGCCAGCCCCCATCAGTGGGAGCCAGGCTAGAAATAGAAATAAAAATATACACTTTAGTAATACAGATTAATTTTAGCTTATAAGTATTTTACCAAAACAAGTTACCATAAGGTGTTTTAACATTATTAAATAAAAATCTCAAGAGGAGATATAACTGTAGAAAGTATTTTACCTTGGGTATAATAAATGTTAAAGATACCAAGCTATTGTAAACCTGGTTTTACTCCACTTCCCAAGTAAGCAAATAGACAAACAAGTCAAGTTTGCGCCTGCAAGTGTTGCAAGTCTAGCTGACCCTGTACGTAGTGCAAGACCAAGACAACTCATGGGAAAAGTAGCATAAACTCTGATTACTAATCTTAATATTTACCCATAATGCAAAGCACATCTCCTGGTGGAGATATATGATTTTACCATGAGTTGTCTTGGTCTTGCACTACTTGCAGGGTCAGCTAGACTTGCAACACTTGCAGGCGCAAACTTGACTTGTTTGTCTGTTTGCTTACTTGGGAAATGGAGTAAAACCAGGTTTACAATATCTTGGTATCTTTAACATTTATTATATCCAAGGTAAAATACTTTCTACAATTATATCTCCTCTTGAGATTTTTATTTAAGAAGGTTAAAACACCTTATTGTATCTTGTTCTAGTAAAATACTTATAAGCTGTGTATTACTAAATTCTTGGTATTTCTATTTTAAGCCTGGTTCGAACCGATGAGACCTGGCGTCTTATTGTATCTCCTCCTTTTCTTCTCTAGGAACTAATAGAGAACTACATGCTATACCAAAAGTGTAGTATCTCTTCTTATTTAACTTAACAGGCTAAGAGCAAAACGTAGTATCTGTGTTGCAAAGTTAACATCGAACACGGACTCCACCAGGCATTCGCGATATTAACTGACCAACACAGACATTAACCGACCAGCACAGATAGAATAAACCCTGGACTGGGGCAATAACAAACACTTGGCGGTGGAAATAGTCAGGCCCCCCCTCGCCAGCTATGGCTAATGTTTTGCCGCTCACGTGGATTCTCGGCATCGAGACTGACGCCGATCTGAGACCCCGACCCCTGGCCAAGGCCCTCATTGACAGTGTCGGTGCGGACCAGATTTTCGGATTCACTCCCTTTGGTGATACTAAGTTTACTACAGATACCAAGTCGTAGTAAGGAGCGCCAAGACTAGAGACAAATTACCAGAAGGCTTTCAATGTAATGGAAAGGAAATTGTTCCATTTATGGTGGGGAGCATTATCAAAATGCTTAAAATCCCCAAATCCCCTTGCAGTATATACAAAGTGACGAAAAAGGCATCCATAAAGTGCTCGGAAAATGGGGCGTTGTACGCAACATACAAGTCCTAAACGATGCAGACAACCCTCAATGGAAGTCGGGCGAAGTACACATCTCGCTCGAGATGAAAACAGCAGTTCCAAACTTCGTCGTCATCGGATCCGCTAGAGTAATGGTAAATTACACCGGCGTAAAGAGGAAATGCTTCAGATGTGGCGCCTTCACTCATCTTGGGGCGGACTGCCCTCGAGTGAAGTGTAAGAACCGCCTCAAAGCAGGCCACAACCAGGATAAGTGTGAGGCAGCCTGCCTGAAATGTGGTGCCACAGACCACAAGGTGGACACCTGCCCATCTAGAAACCTTGCAGAAAGGATGGGAGGTGCCATTACAGTAACACCGCCAGATAATACTAAAAATGTAGAAATGGAAGATTCTCCAAACTTGAAGGTCGCAGCAGAAAGCCATATCACCACAAAGGAAAGCCACAAGAAAAAAATGCCGCCATTATCAAGACTGCAGAAACAAGCAGCAAAGATACAACCAACAACCAAAAAACATGCTGCTAAAACCACTGCAGAAGAAAAAGTAAATAAAACAGAAAACATGGAGGGAAACAGCGCCCCCTTGAAAAGGCCCCTCAGTCCAGAGGAAAAGGAGATGAAAAAAATAAAAAAAAAACAGCAGAAACAGAAGAATTAGATACTCCCCATGCAAAAGCAGGGGAGACTCTAAAACATCTAGTTAAAGGTATCTCTGGGATGGCAGAAAAATTTCCAGAAGCAATAGTGAGAATAGGGGAATCTGAGCTCCTCCTCATAGGGAAATATGGTCCCAATGTAGTTAGTGCAGAATGGGGTGATTTATTTGTTGAAGACATCAGCCAAATCACCCCTGAGCAAGTACAGGTAGCCATGGACATAGACGAGGAGGCGGCATCAGCGTTCTTCATTGCTCTCTCCAAATTAGACATGGCCAAGGGAAGTGAGGTGGCTAAAAGAATTATGACTGCCCATAACAAGCGACGGCCACAATAACCATCCCATGGTTTCCCATTCATAGCTACTCTGTTCTCTAGTACCCACAGGTGGGGGAGGGCCTGAGAACCTGAGCGGCGAAGGCTTACAGCGAGGCGGTGCAGCTCCTTGTGAGCTGCATCACTCATGCCAGACCCTTCCCCCCACCTTTCTACTTTGGTTTCAAATCCTTTCTATTTTTTTAATTTGTCTGTACTTCATGTTTTTATTTTTTTTGTTACATGTTTCCTTTTTAGGATTTTTCCTTTTTTTTTCTTAAGTGAAAAATCATCGACCGTTTTAGAAACGCCTCTGGGGGGGGACAAACAGGTCAACTGAGGCCTCTTTAACCTACTCTACTACTATGCATTCTATCTTTATTTCCTATCCTACTATCTGCTGATTCTCAGCCTATCTTACTCTACAGGCCGATGATGAAGATTTGTTGAACTCACAAATTATGACCTCGATAAAGGTCGAAACCGGTCTGGGTAGTGGCCCCTTGCCTTTAATACAAAGCATCATACATCTCCTCCATGAGATGTGCTTTGCATTATGGGTAAATATTACGATTAGTGATCAGAGCTTATGCTACTTTTACCATGAGTTGCCTTGGTCTTGCACTACGTGCAGGGTCAGCTAGACTTGCAAAACTTGCAGGCGCAAACTTGACTTGTTTGTCTGTTTGCTTACTTGGGAAGTGGAATAAAACCAGGCTTATAATAGCTTAGTATCTTTAATATTTATTATACCCAATGTTATAACAGTATGTTATTCCTATTATTGTTTAAACGACTGTACTGATGATGTCCTAAGACACTTAGGATGAAATATTTACAATTAAACAATTTTCACTGTGGTTAATACGTGTATTTCGTTAGTTATGAACTCACCACAGGTTTCGTTATATAGAAAAGAAGGTCAACTTCTACGCTTGAAGAAGTTGACCAGAGAGCTTACGAAACTTTCGTAGTTTCTACATTCGGTTTTGAAATGATGAGGTATTTAATATCCTTGTTTATTTGATTTATATAATTTTCCATCGCCGAAATGAATCCTATTTGGCTCTTTATTTTGGTAAATTAGGCAACACTTTCTTTAGAACAGCATTATAATACAGACAGGTATTGAAAACTACAAGAACATGATTAAGATGCTCGTTTAGAAAATTCTTCTCTAAATGTTGCAGAAAAATATTTCATTTATTTCTGTTTTCAAATTTTCAAACTCGTTACCTCCATTCTTTTTTCTAGCAGGGAACTCTGATTGAAATTGCGTTCGAATTTGTGCTTTAAAATGACATTGTCAGAAACCCTGCGTCAGAAACCCTGCTTCAGTGTTGGCTACTATCATTAATACAATACATAAGAGGCATAAAGAGTTCCTTTATATATATATATAAAGATAAGAAGTGGTGAGATCTATCTAAGCAATAAATATAAAATGTTATATCTTGGCAATAACAATCACAGAAAAGAAGAAATAGCTCTAGCTCGTATTCAACACCAAATAGGAAGCTAATCTTCTTGAATGGCAGGCAGTATCAAGTAGAGTGATGTGGGTAAATATCAAAATTGGGAACTGGACAATCAGACTTATTGTGCCTGTAGTCTCACACAAGGTTCTACTAACGTTGAAGTTGAGGATTTTATTTTATTTTTGAAACTTTAGAGAAAGCAACTGCCAGAATGAAAAAGGAAAAGGTGGTTCTTGTTGGGGATCTAAATATTATATAATATTAAATAATATAAATGCTGGGTGCAGGACACCAGTGAGAGTGTACAGAGAATTTGAAAAGAAGAACGTGTAAGAAAGTTTTAAAGCGAATAAAAGTTGAGCAACTCTCAGATGTGAACTGTAGACTAAAATACACAAAACACACAAACCTTATTGTTGGAAGATTTTTCGACTTGGTTAGACTATAAATTATATATTTAGTTTAATCCATTATCCAAGTGTAAGCAAACAAAGTTTGCGCCTGAAGTATCTTCAGGACTGGGGCAACTCGTGGCAAAGGCGACGTAAGATCTCATCACTTTCCTTAGTATCCCATAATGCAAAGCACATCTCCTTGCGGACATGTATAATGCTATGCACTATTGGAAGGGTCACTACCGAGATCGGTTTGACGTTTATTGAGGTGAAAAAGTAAAGGGTTGCTCATCATAAGCCTGTTGTAGTTAGTACAGGGGTGTAAGTGAGCCCGATAGTATTAGGATGAAAAAAAGACAGATAGATAGCATGAGAGAGAGAGAGAGAAAAAAAAGCCTCAGCTCTTTTATATGATCATATAGCCAAAGGTTATCAGTTTTCCTTTTTCACCAATCTCATATAGATGAACAACAAAAGAACTAGTTGAAACTAAAGCGCAAAGATGACCGATACCCAGGTGGTTAGCCCCATCTGAGTTAACCGCCTTTAGTTGGCCTTCTCTGTCTGGGATTGCTCTCCAGTCATCCCTACAATTGACTATAAGACTATATCGAATGAAGAGGATGGGACTATTTAAAATCCCTCATAGCAAGAATAGACAGAATTTTATCTCCCCCTGGGTGAATACTGCCTAATGTGGGTGGTCTACACCATGTAGTGATAAGCTTACTACATGTCACTACACCATGCAGTGACATGTAGTAAGCTTCTTTCTAAATATTAAAAACTCCTGAGCGAACAATAAAATTTCCACAGTACAATATTATAAAGAATTTGGATGTCATATTACTGGTTTTCAAATCCATGTTTTTTTCTAACCTTCCATAAATGGTGTTTTAATTCATTAATTATAAAAATCAAAATTCTCTTCCCATTTCTGGCAGGTGGAGGGTATTGTAAAAATAACCGGTTCTGTTGTAAATAGTGGCATGCCCACCACATTATATAATCTGTTCCAAATACGCAGAGCAAGAGGCCAGTTGTAGAAGGCATGTTCTACTGTTTCCAATTGGTAACGGATGTCACAGATTAGATCTCCGATGTAAAGTACCTCCATTTGATGGCATTGACTGGTAGGCGACCAAATGCAATTCTCCAAGGAAGATCCTTCCTGTTAGGGTACTCTTGGAACACTTCATCAAATTATGAAACATTGTTGTTAGTACCCAATTGTGGAACTTCGCAGCGAAAGAGATTAAAGATTTCTTTATACCAAATTTTACTTTTTTTAAAGGAAAGAATATCAATTCCGGAGTATTTTAGCAGTCTCAGAGTTAAGCACAGAATGTTGTAGTATTCAGGTACAATCTCAGTTTTGGACCTTTATAATCATTAACTCCGAACAAGGGAAGATGAAAACCCAAGTAGTACCGAAGAAGGTCTGCACATCTGTGATTAGTTTGCAATAGTTTATGGATTTTTGAATCTGTATTGCTTAAATAGCAGAATTTTAAGACTGGAAGTCCAAATCCTCCATGATTCATTGATAGTTGAAGAAATTTTTAACTTCTTGGCATCGTCTAGACCAAAAAAATTGCAGAGGTTTACTATATAATTGCTTTCCTTCAGCTTCTGTGATCTCTGTAATATTTATTATGTACAATTGAGCGGGGAAGATTATGGTTTTAAGTACTATGGCATTAGAAGAAAAGGAGAGCGGCCCTATTTTCTAGTCTTATAACATTTCCAAGTTCTTGTATATAAGTTCTTGGACTGGTATATTGGATTATTGGAGAAGGGAATTCCAAGTATAATGAGGGGTTCTGTCTTTGGGATTAATCCAAAAGGAATGCCTCCAAGATCCCACTTTCCGTAAACTTTTCATTTTGTCTTGTCTGCATTAATAATTAATCCGCTGCTTTTGCTGAATTTATCCAAAATACCAAAAAATGTATATATGGAATCATTATCCATCCAAGTTCCGACTGCATTGGCATATGCTAATACTTTATTTTCCTTTTTAGTTGAAGGAACTGTTATTCCTCGCACAGCATGTGTATTGTTTACTTATTGTAATAAAGGTTCAAGAACCAATGCAAAGAGCAGTGGACTGAGAAGACAACCTTGCTTGACTCCTTTTTGAATTTTTACTGGGTCTGACAGGAACCAATTAACTAGGAGGCGGGTGGTTGAATTTGCAGAGACTAATCTGATAACAGATAGCCGTTTTTTACTTACACCAATTTGCTGGAGGATGTGGAATAGAAAGGGATGCCGCACATTATCGAATGCTTGAATAAGGTCTACCGATAGCACTGCCATCGACTGCTTTTTCATGTTAACTAAGCCGATTAGATCACATAGCAGAAATAGATTAAATTCTACTGTTAGACCTGGTACTCCAAAAACCTGTCTGCTTTTAATTATATATTTCATTCTCACTTTGAGTCTGTTATTTATAATGAGGAAAAATATCTTGTAGTCAGTATTAGAAAGAGAAATAGGTCTCCAGCTGTTGACTAACGTGTGATCGCTATTAGGTTTAGGAATGAGGATAGTATTGCTTGCTAAAAATTCACTTGGTATGTGTCCTCATGAGAGAAAGGAATTAAATAGTGTAACTAAAATGAGAAGAATAAAATCCCAGGGTACCCGATAAAGTTTTACCCCATACCATCAGTCCCTGAGGATTTTCTTGTCTGGCATTCTTTATAGATTCTGGTAACTTCATATGCTGTAATGAGGCTATCAAGCCTATCTTGGATATAAACAGGAAAGCCATTAATATTCCAAGAGTTATAATTTCCAACAGTACTATTGTCTTCAAACAGATTTGTGTAGTGTTTTTGAAAGGAGTCAAGCATGTATTTAGTGGTGGACATATCTTCTCCATCAAAACAGATCTGAGTGATAGTCCTTTCTTTGCGAAATTTTGTAAATTGTCTATTGAAGCATGCACCTGAAGGGCTGTCTGCTAAATGCTGTTGTATTCGTTTCTTAAAATTTCTTTCTTCTACTTGTTTCTGTCTTTCCAGTTCTATCGCTATGTTTCTAATGACGGTACTGCATTCTATGCCATTGCGCTGGTTTGTTACACACCAGCTTCTCTCTTTATACAGATCTTTCAACTTTTTCCTTTTGACTTGTTGAAAAGGAAACCCTGTTTATTTCCCCATTCCATTATATTATGCTTTACCTTGTTTGAATTTTTACACATATCCCAATTCCAAGTAACATTATTCCAATTCAAACAGGGGGTCTGAAATTCAGTTTGAAAGATCAACGGAAAATTTGGGGGAAGTCTCCATGGTCCAGAAGAGATCACTACTTTTTCCATGCAGTGGAACTTAAGTATAACTGGATTATGATCTGACATGTTGATGTCAAGATGTTTTATCTGAATTATCCTATTAATAAGGGAAGAAGAGATATAAATCTGATCAATACGAGTACCAGTACCTTGATTCGTGTATGTGTATGCCTGGAGATTAGGATTGCGAATCCTTCATATGTCTACTAGTTGAGCCTTGTCAAGACATGTTTTTAACTGTGCATATCCCACTTTTCCAATCCTGGGGTGTGGGTCCTCCTATTTTGTCTAATATGGGATTTTCAATACAATTCCAGTCTTCAACTTCTATGATGTAGTGGGCACCATATAAATAATATGGCTCCAATTCCTGGAAGAATTTTCGTCTAACTGTTCCATTGGATGGAGCATAAACATTTATAAACCTTATTACACATCCACAGTATTTCCAATCTATTTTCAAAATTCTCCCTTCTGCATCCCTTTGGATATTACAGAATGAACCAAGGAGGGGTGCAAGAATAAGAACTCCTACTCCAGCCCTGTTAAATCTTCCAAAGCTCCAATATCTATCTGTTAAACTTTTTATACTTTTATTACTTATTATTTCTTTATATCTACAGAAGAATGTTTCTTGGAGAAACAAAAACCTGATATTGTGGCGAAGCATAAGTTTGCATATAGATTCTTGTTTAATTTTCCTATGGAATCCTTGTACATTTAATGAGGCAGTGCAGAAAGGAGATGCTATGGTTACCGAAGTGTCACTGGTAAGTCTTCAGCTTCTAAATTTTGGATGAACCCGATGAGGTCTTCAATCTGTGAAGAAGTTGTGTAACCTGTTTCTTGTAAACTATTTTCCAGTTTTTTACAGTTGCTTTCCACCACTTCAATTTCATGGCTATCATTTTTGATTTGGAAGCTAGTTATTTTCTTTTCATGTAGATGATAACTGTACCGAGAAAACTTTATTGTATTTCCTTTAATTGTATCTCTTTGCTTTCTCGTTATTAGCATGAGTTGGTTCTTCATAATCCATAAACTTTTCTAAGCCTGAAGAGTTTTCATTTGATGATCCACAGACTTCTCCATCTTTATATTTTTTTATTACTTCGTTTTCTTTTAATTGTAGTTATTTTTCAAAATTTTTATGTTTATCTTTATTTTTTTATTAATTAGTCTTTCCTTTTTGGTGATCCTGTCTGCATATTAAGTTCTTTCAGCTGTCTTACTTACTTTTCTGTTTCTTCTCCCGTTTCTCCTTGTAGAACAGTTGAATGTTTTTGCATTTCATTGTGTACCTGTTCAGTTGTCATTTTAGGTTCATTATTGATAATTTCAAGTGATGTTCCATCAATATTTGACTGAAAAATTTGCTCCTGCAGATCTGGAATTTTGGGATAATTTCTAACTGATTTGGTCGCGCACTATTTGTGATTTTACCAAGCGTAGTTTGCTTGGTAAAATCACATGCCGTCTTTACTAGATTGAATTGGAAGATCATGGACCCCTTAATTATGACTCTCTGATATATATGGTGTTATAATTGGCTCTACAGGAGCTCGTACTCTTTCTGAGAAAGTTCTAAAAGGACAGGTGTTAAGGCGGTGTTCAGAACTTTTGCATTTCTGACAGGGTTTGAGGCTGGTTAGCGATATGCCCGATCTCCATGCAGTTGAATCATTTAGATTTGCGACAGTTACCACCTAAGTGATCGTGTGAACCGCAATGCAGGCATTGGCGTTGTACTCCGGGATAGTTTACCATAATTCGGGTTGTACCGATGTTAACAAAATGTGGTACGGGCGTCTTCATATCCATTGTGAAGGTGACATCACCAGAAAACCAATTTGAATCTTCACTTGACAAACCTTTTCGTATATTAGTAATCTTACCCCATTTCGAAAATGTCTGTATAAGAATTTCATTACTATTCTCTATATATTCCATCGGAAATCTTCCGATTTTTACTGCTTTTACCCGGCTCCCGTCCATTACAGGAATAACTGTGCTGCCTTGGGGTGAAAGCGTAGACTATCTCTTTTTAAGATCTTAGTTACCCGTCTCGCTTCTTTACATCCGGGAATTTCAATTCCTAGAGTTCGTACCCTTGGAGGAATTGGTACCATTATCTCAAGAGGAAAAAAGACTATAACCCCTGCGTTTAACTGGAAGAAAAAACTTTCAGTCGTAAGACTGAGAATAAAATAATCGCGTGATATAGAAATAATTTTACATCACCAGCAAATGTTTGTTTGCGCTACTATAAATGGCAGCCGTGATACCGCTAAAAGTAATCCCGTAATGCAGATACTAACTGCACTACGAGCAATCCTAATATTTATTAAAAGAAACTAGTGCTAGTGAGAACGAAACCACCACTAGCTCCAGTAAAATAAATTAAAGTGAAAAGCAAACGAAAGAAAACCAAAGTATCTTGCCGAAAACCGAGATCTTTAGTGGGAGCCAGACCCAGAGGTGATACCAAGGTTGAAGCAATGCAGAACTCATATTTCCATATGCCAGTTGCCAAAAGGTGTCACACCTTATTATTAAATTACTCTGGATTATAGAAAAATGTTGGAAGTTTTTTGCAATTGGTTAGACTCTAACTTCAGGCGCAAACTTTGTTTGCTTACACTTGGATAAAGGATTAAACGAAATATATAATTTTAGTCTAACCAAGTGGAAAAAACTTCCAACATCCTTCTCTAATCCAGAGTAATTTAATAATAAGGTGTGACACCTTTTGTCAACTGGCATATGGAAATATGAGTTCTGCATTGCTTCAACCTTAGTATCACCTCTGGGTCTGGTTCTCACTGAAGAGCCCTCAATAAAGCTGGAAACCGGTCTGGGTAGTGACCTTTCCCATAACGCATAGCATAGCATAATACATGTCCGCAAGGAGATGTGCTTTGCATTATGGGATACTAAGGAAAGTGATGAGAACTTACTCCACCTTTGCCACGAGTTGCCCCAGTCCTGAAGACACTTCAGGCGCAAACTTTGTTTGCTTACACTTGGATAAAGGATTAAACTAGATATATAATTTATACACAAACATTATTCAAGACACCTTTCTTTTAAGCTTACACGGTGATCCAAATGCATTTTTGAAACTTATGGAGACAACTACCGTGTTTGAATATAAACTTTAGTTTATTATAACTGAAATCTACATTCGACGTTCCGACCTTATGTCAAGTCATCTTCTGGAGCATATAACTATACACAGAAAACAAGCTACCTGACAATCAAACTGGTTTGTTAAAGATACTGACCAACCGCTCCAACAATTGTTGGCCTGACCTCTGGTGAAAAAAAAATTATACATCAACGTTAGAGTCCTATTATTAGTGTTATCTGTTGGTTGTAAAAATACATGGGCGTAACAACAAGTATCTATCTATATACATATATTAACATCATGATTACACTTGTACATTCCAGCCAGTTGGTATGGAATGGTTTCTAATACTAGCTGAAGATTGGCTAGAGTCCTGACTTATGCTGGATCTTATATATTAGGTAGACTGAATGTGTGCCATCCAGATCCTTGGAATTTTCATGCCATCTTTGTTGTTGATATTTGGGTGGTTTATCAGGATTTCGCAGGCTTCCTTAAATTTCCTTTCATACCAGGTTTTTGTGTGGTGTAAAGAGCGGGTGCTTTTCCAGTTGATTTAGTGTAAGGTGTTGAGCGCATGGTCTGAGATGCCAACTCCACCGTAATGGTTATATTTAATGTGTCTAATGTGTTCTTTCTTGCGTATAGGGATTGTTCGTCCTGTTTCACCAATGTACGGTAAGTTACAGGTGCAGCGGATGCAATAGACTCCAGGAAGTACTAATAAAAGGAGAGAATCCTTAGAGGAATTGAATATGGTTTTAAGTTTAGTGGGCGGTTTAAAGGTGGCATTGAGGTTATAATGTTGTAGGATTCTGTTGATTTTTTCCGATAACCCTTTAATGTATGGGATGGCTATGGTTTTACTGTAATCCAGATCCGTTTTTGTTGTTGTTTTATGGAGTATTTTATTAATAGTATTTTTGGTATAGCCATTATTGTTGAATGTGTCGCTGATGATTTTTAGTTCTTGTTTCATGGCTTGCTGGTTAGAGCAAATTGTTGTAGCTCTGTTTTTAAAGGTGTAAATGACTCCATATTTTTGTGATGGGTGGAGGTATGAATTAGCATGTATGTATTGGCCAGTGTGTGTCGGTTTTCGGTAGATCGTGAAGGATAGACTGCCTGAAGGAAGACGTATGACTAGTGTGTCTAGGAACGGGAGCGAATTTTGATTTTCGATTTCGATGGTGAATTGTATGCGTTCGTGTTGTTTGTTCAGGTGGCTAAGGCATGTGTTTAGCGTTTGTCTCCCGTGCAGCCAGATCGCGAACACGTCGTCAACGTATCTAAGCCAGATGGTCGGTCTTAGCGTGGTGGAATCAAGAGCCCTTTGCTCAAAGGTTTCCATGTAGAAGTTAGCGATTGGTGGGGATAGTGGTGCGCCCATGGCTGTACCTTCTTTCTGTAGGTAAAATTTGTTTTGCCACACGAAGTAACTGGACTGTAGTACGTCGGCGAAGAGGGCCGTAATTTCGGGAGGAAATTTGTTCTGTAGTAGGAGAAATGTGTCATTGATGGGACATTAGTGAAAAGGGCAGAAACGTCGAAACTGACTAATAAGTCGTCTTTATCGAGTGTTATGTTTTTAATTTTGTTTATAAAGTGTTGTGTGTTTTTTATGTAGGAGGGGAAATGACCTACCACCTCCTTGAGTGTTGCCGCTAATTTCTTGGCTAAGTGGTATTTGGGACTACTATTTCTTCTACGATTGGTCGAAGGAGCACATTTTGTTTGTGTATTTTCGGTAGCCCATATATTCTGGGGGGGGGCGTAGTGGGGTTTGAATTTTTTTAACCGTGTCTAGTGGCCAAGAAGTGATGGACTTGAGTAGTTTCTCTGTTTTATTAATATTAATTAATAAAATTAATTAATTTTATTAATTAATATTAATGTGCCAGCCAGGGTTCTGGCATGTGTGGTATATATATATATATATATATATCTGTTACATACGCAGGGTGGCCATAATTAAAGATGAGGTGTACAGAGCTTCCTCTGAACAGCTCCTCTTAAATTATGAGCGAGAAATATATTGGACGAAATACAACCAAACTTGGTATAAGTGCAATCTGGTACATGTTTTTTTTATTCATAGAATATAAAAAGAGTACAAAATTGTGCTGCTAGGGGACATATGGGATTAATTAAACAGTAATGGCCAGAAGAGACAATTTATCAATTTTTGTTCGTATGACTTACAGATGTGGTTCCTTATGTCCTCCTTTCAGATGTTCTAAGAACTGCAGTTGTGAATGACATTTTCAGAAGCGGAACGGAACGGATCTGCATTGATTTTCTTCACATGCTGCGTAATTCTGCCTCTGAATGTTGCTAAATCAGGAACATATTCTTCGTACGCCAGGCGTTTCAGATTGCCGCACTACCTGAAGTGACACGAGTTGAGATCAGGCGAACGAGATGGCCATGCTCTAGGAAATGCAAGACTAAACGTTCTGCGAAGTGTTTTCGTAATACTCGCAGTACCTGATGTGCTGCGAATATTACGAAAATATTCGCAGGTGTTGCTTGTAGCGCTAAGCAATCAGAATGAACTTCAGAGAACAGCTTTAAGAACGTATTCATCAATGGCCACGATTATTATTATTATTATTATTATTATTAGTCTATCACTGTTTGATAACGATAAGCTGAAAACCAAAAATACAAGGAGATTCATAACATTCATATCAGTGTTAAATATTTATACACATCACTTTTATTTTAGGGAGAAATTTGCAAATATATGCACTTCCAATGTATGCTGATTTATCTTTCAATTAAAAATGCACAATTTTATTAATCTCTTATTAGTTTATAAATTGAAAATTATTTCTGACTTGTTGTGAAGAAATTATTCATATATAATCGGATCAGTATGCTCTCTTCATCCACCATTTCAAGCAAGATAAGATCAATGCCTATCCTACGCGCATGATTTGCCACCATCACTCATTTTCTGTATTAAATATTCAAGACAATAAAATCTATTTGAGTAAGAAATTCTCTTTTCAAAATCAGAAGACATTTCCTGATACACAGTTTAATAAACATACACGGTGTAAATAAACAGTGTGTTTATGATAAGTACAAGTGATTTCTGTTATTGCAAATGGTACACGATGAACATTGCAGGATATTCTTAAAATATATCACGATTCTCAGAATTCGTGGAACTTACTTCATCTGATTATATTGGAGGCAGGAGTGTAAATTTCATTGTCTATTTGTGTGGTTAGTATAAACACTCGTTATTAATAATTTCGCTGAGTGAAAAGAATTAGGACCTGTGATATGCGCGCGCACGCACGCACGCACGCACGCACACACACACACACACACACACACACACACACACACACACACACACACACACACACACACACACACACACACACACACACACACACACACACACACAGCGACAGAACGCAATCTCCGGTCCACTTCTGGACTTCACTCTACATAATACCATACTCTCACTCCTTTTACGCACGACTTGGCAGATGAACAGTCGCTAAGTAACTCGCCAATAGATCCAGGAAACGCTGATTATTATTGTATAAATACAGTATTTGCCGAAAATTGTATCCAGAGGAAATGTTGCTATTTTTTATTTCTAGTGTTAATAGAAATAAATGTCATCATTTTGAGCTGATCTCATATATATATATATATAAAGCTCTAGCTACACAATGGTTTAGCTAGAGCTTTTGCTGTCCCTCTTAATACACACCAAAAATATACAAAAAGCCAAAACGACGTATAGAAAAATAAATTAAAACACTATAGTTGTAAGTATAGTTGTTAAAAACTAATTATTAAATAAGTAATAAAAATTACTAAGTTAGCATAAAAGAATCGTCCAGGCACTTTTCACTCTAGAAAACTCTAGAAAATCCCGCGTCCATCCCGCGAGGCACTTTTCACGTGAAAAGTGCCTCGCGGGATGGACCCCCCCCTCCGACCCCCTAGATACGCCACTGATGTATATATGTTCAATCTCCACTGGTAGCCGATCAGATATAACTGGCCCTAATTTAAGCGGCACGCAGTGAGGAGACGGCTAACAAGTGCCGTCATCTAACGGTCCTTAACCCTAAGGCAATATTTTAATGTCTGAAATAGTGCAGGTTCTAGTCGATTTTCTAGAGTTTTCGGGAGGAGAAACCCGCTTACCCGTGCCAGAGATCGACTAACCAGGGAACCGGTCGAAAAAAAGGCTTAGAAAGAGTTGTCGGCGATTAGAATCGAACTGACGTATATATATATAAATATAAGGAGGTACCAAAGCAACTCCACATTTCTCCTCGAAAATTATATTCTTCCAGTTTACTACCACATAAAATGATAGTAATTTTCATTTTAGTCGCCAATCCCGATATCACCTTCAAGGAAAAAAGAAACTCTTACATATTTCGTACAACAATTCAGCTTTTGTAGTTGGACGTGAATTTATCGTGAGGGAATATGATACGTCTATCACGATACACAATTTTCAAAATCGATAGACTAAGGTAGCTTAATCTTTTTTTCCTTTTTTTGCATATTACGCATGTCTCACAGAAGGATGACGTCCTGCAAGATTGCTTCATTTTATCACCTGCAAGGCAAAACATATTTGTCGTGTTCTAGGTAAGGTATAACGTACAAAGTTTTACAAAGATGACAACTGGTTTCTTCTTCAAAGGTTTTCGGGTTATTGCAGTGTTTCACGCGCTCTTTGGATTCGCGTATTTTGAAGGAGTTATGGCGAAAGATCACAGTGGGTTACGGAGGAGAAAGTCCCGTTTATTGATTCTTTATTCTTTTGTTATGTTTCTTATTCCTTGCATACACATGATTTTTTTCATTGAATGCACGTCTACATTTGATTTCGAAGAAAATGATGAAGTTTTAATACAAGTAATTATTTTAAAACTCGCCTTCTTTATTCTGTTTATGCGATTGGCCATGTACAGAAAGGCTTCGCGATTAATTTTTCTTATTCAGAAATGTTGTAAATTAGAAAGTGCTGCAAGAAGATGCATCCAGTTTAAGGGATCGTATACAACAGTAATCATTACTGCACTCCTTTTTATCTCGAGTGTAATACTGGGTTTTGCAATATGTTTTATTACCGATACAAAGCTTTCTGTAAACTGTGTGATTCTTGATTTCTTTCGCCCGGATCTACGAAAATTATTTACGGTTTTCCTTTTTGGATTTTCTGAATCATTTCTATTAATGTCCATCGTTATTATTCCGTCCTGGGTTTCGTTCTTTTCGTCTTTCTTTCAAAATATATTGAAGGCAATTAACAAAGAAATAAGATATATGATGTCTTCGAACAATTCGATAAAATTAGCACAGTTGAAGGAACTGATGATGCTCTATGAGGAATCCATTAAACTTGTAAAGGAAACGGACTGCCTTTTGTCAGTGGAAAATTTTGTTATCTTTTTTCTCAACACTGGATATTGTTGTTTTGTGGGATATCATATAGTCGTCGGAAATATTCATGAGAGGACAGTGTCTGGAATTTGGACTTGTTTCGTTTTCCTCACGATGCTTTTACCTTCACATTTCGCCAGTAAATTAAAAGAAGAGGTAAGTAATAATAATATACTATCCAAGATTTTGGAAAAAAAAATTCAAACTGGCTCAGGTTGAACAGACAGTTGTAAATTGTTGTAAATCTTTCTCTCTCTCTCTCTCTCTCTCTCTCTCTCTCTCTCTCTCTCTCTCTCTCCCTCTTTCTCTTTATGTGTGTGTGTCTGCTAATTGCATATTTTATTAATTTATCCTAAGTAACTTAATCATATGCTGGCCACTGGATTAGAAACCTTAATCCATATATACGTAAACGTTACTACAGAGTATGACTAGGAAGGTTTCACTAGAGTGTTGAGCAGAGTAGTCGTATTCTGTTATAATATGTGATTCCCAGAAATTAAATCTGCGATTACACTTCCAAATGATTTTTCCAAAAAATATTTTGGAAAATGTTTTGAACGTCTACGAATGTTATAGGCAACTAAAAGACGTGGAAGTATAACATTCAAACTGAACATATATACTATTGCCCTTTCATTGATGGGAACAGCATCATGAAAGTTATCTGCAGCACACACAGGCACTAGATTATAATATTAATAATGAATATGTTTTTCTAATATGAAAAAATGTATTTTAAGTTACTGTATCTTCGTGGAGAATTTCAGAATTATAGGATTGCTGAAATATCAAATTTATAAAAACTATTTCCTTTTCCACAAAACTTTGAGTTTGTTGACATATTAACGCCTTCCGGTTAGAAAGAAGCGACCAATGAAATCTGAGACATAATTCATAATTAATGTCTATTATGATTTATGGAAGACCAATTGCAAATTCTGCGCTTTTATATCAGTGAAAATGATAGAATGAATTTGATTCAAATGAATACAAGCGATTCATTATGAAATGTAATTCAAAATCACCTATTTGGAAATATCCCTGTTAATTTGAGTATGGAATTTCATTATTCTAAAGTTAGTGTATGCAATGTTAGAGTTCCATTTGCTTTCTATGATAAGAAATAATTTTATTTCATCGACTCACTCAATGTGAACCTATTGATTAGATAAACACTTTTTATAATACTTAGGAAAAACAGTGAACTTTTTTTAAAAAAAAAACATTTTTAATTTTTATGTAATGTAAATTGACTCAAAAAAATCAAAAATTATCGATTTTTATTTTTTTTTTGAGTTTTTATATTTTAATTTTAATTCTTTTAAATTATTACAATAAACATGCTACCATTATTGGTAAGGAATAATCATGAGCTTTGTTTGGACAATTATTTAACATTAATAACACCGATTTTTTTAATTAAAAGTTGGTTATTATTTTACAGTTAAATTTTAGTATTTAAATTGCGATTATGGCATGATGTCATAAAAATATTTAGATTTTCGATATTTCTAGGAAGATTGCATTTTAGAAAGAAATGTAATTTCTAAAATTACTTATATTGCTAAATGCCACTTATTCAGTTTATAGAATACATTAGCTCTGTTGGTCCTTGTTTTTTGCCTTAATTTTTATTGACTCTTATGGTTCTTGTTTTTTTTTTGTATTTAATTCTTTTTTACTCTCATAGTTCCTTTTTTTGCTTTTTTTTAATCTTTGATTTCTTTGTGAAGTTTTAAATGAATAGAAATAAAATAATAATTTCTTTAATGATAATTGTGACAAATTAGAACACGCAACTGATATATAACGTGATTATAATAATTGAATTATAACGTGATTATTATTATTATTATTATTATTACGGGGGACTCCAGGGAGTCCTTAGACTCATCGACGGAGGCCCTAAACATCATGTCCACACAACAATTCAACATTCTCACAGTATCTATCACACCTTGCCTTGAACTCACTCACTGTCATAGCACCAACAAAAGACTCTGGAAGCAGCTTATTCCACTCATTTACCACTCTACAAGTAAACAACCCAGCTCTAACACCCTTGCTAACCACACTCTTGCCCAGCTTCCATAGATGCCCCCTAGTTCTACCACCATCAGTCCTGATCTCAAAAATATCCTCTGAATTAATCCTATAGAAACCCGTTTGCAATTTGAATGTCTCAATCATATCTCCCCTTTTCCGTCTATCAACCAACTTCTGCAACCCACAAATCTTCAACCTGTTCTCATAAGGTTCATTCCATAGACCTGCTATCATCTTGGTCACTTGCTCTGGATCCTCTCCACCTCCTCCCCATCAAGAAGAAACCCAGGTGACCAAATCCAGGCACAGTACTCGAGATGAGGTCTTATCAAGGCTCGATACATAGGAACAATAACTTGCTTATCTCTGCTCATCAAAGTATTCTTCAGCATCTAAGTGATTTGATGAGCGATTTAGCCACTTTTGCAACGCACCCCCTAAACTTCATCTTCCTATCCACCAACACTTAGAAGTTCCTGGCCACATCAATCTCCTGGAGTACAGTTCCACCAATATGGCATACTGCTGCTAATCTTTTCACCCCAAAATGTATAACCTTACATTTTGTCACATTAAATTGACATACCTTCTCCTTAGCCCAGAATTCCAATCTATCCAAATCGTCCTGCAAGATTTTGACATCTTCTGCATTCACTATTGCCCTACCCAACTTTGCATCATCAGCGAACAAATGAAGAACTGTTCCTCTTAGATCCTTCCCGATATCGTTAATGAACAAATTAAACAGCAGTGGTCCAAGAACAGAACCCTGTGGCACACCACTAGTCACAGGCCGTCTTTTGGACTCTACTCCTGAATAAACTACTCTCTGATATCTCTCCATCAACCACCCACCTATCCATCTCACCAACCCTATATCCATTCCCATATGTTGCAGTTTACGCATTAGAATGCCATGTGGTATCCTGTAAAATGCCTTAGCCAGGTCCAACAGTATCACTGTAAACCCATTACCCTTATCCAGTTCAGCCGTCACTGTGTTATAAAACGTGAGCAAATTACAGAGGCATGATTACCCTTCATAAAGCCATGATAACCCCCCCGTACAGTATCTAATTTTCATCAATCCATTCCTGTGTTTTTTCCTTGACTACTTTTTATAGTATTATTTGCTCAACAGCTTTATCTGATTTAGGTGAAAAAATGTATTATTGTAAACACCGCAACACGAGACGCAGATTATATAAGGGGGGCCGGAAAGTAATCAATTTTTTTAATTACATTTTTAATCCTGAGTTGATCCTGAGTGTCCTATGTCTGTAGATGTCTGTGTTCACGAGGATGGTTTGCCTGTTCCGGGGAACGAAAAACCCGAGATTTCTAGTGGAAACAGCCCCTATCTCCGTATGAGAATATATCTAAATAAAAATGTTATATATGCATATATGAAAAAGCCATAAACAGTAAGGTTTCTAATATAACCTACTGCAATGATTTTATTTGCAATTGATTTCAGGTTTCTTAGTGCGATTATTAGTGTAGAAGAAGGACGTTTTGATTTCTTCGTTTTCAAGTATTGCAAACGACTACTCATAAGTACATCACGAGCTCATGACTATCAGACATGAGCTCGTGATGTCTGATTTAACAACACGGTTTATACATTAGTATAAACCGTGTTGTTAAAACGTAATTTTACATTTATAGGTGAAAATGTATTGTATATTATCCTGATGTTTCCTTGAGCAATAAACTTTGATCGCGTTAAGTCCTTCAACAAATAAAATGATGTCGATGCTATCTAAATTAATTAAATTAATTTTTCAGGCTGAAAATACAACTTATTTGTTGTCTCAATTAAAAGTAGAGAATCCTACAGTGCAAGATCAAGTTCAGGTGAGTCATCGATATTGTATTCAGTTAAATCAATCTGTGGCAGACAAAAAACAATTACCTTAAGATAATGATGCAAATAAAGTTTAATAATATATTTGTTTGTCTTGAGTTGTAGTTATGAAAGCTAGAAGTGTGCTGTGAAAATTCAGAAAACTTAGTTCTTCTTTTCGGTAATCCACTGATTGCGATAACAATTTTGAAACCGAAATGGCTTAGTTGACTATCCTCAATAGAAATTCGATGAATAATTTATTAGCCATAATTGATTATTATACAAGATCCGAGAAATATTCTTGCACATATGCTATAATTACATTATAATATGAATTACAAGACATCACGTGCGTTTTTGTTGTTTTGCAGAGTGTTAATATTAATTTTACACTAGGTTATGTTGTTACAGAATACTTCCAAAGATTCTGTAAAGATTAAAAGATTAAGGTTAAAATATTTAATGATTGAAATTGGGAGAATTAGTAGCTTGGTTCTCTTGAAACTCTTTCTTTAGCAGAACTTTGCTTTAAGAAACGGCTATCTGTGAAACAATTCGAAACATTTTCTGAACACGAAAACCTCCTTGAATTTTCATTGGCATAGATTTCATCAAATGAGATTTGACCCTTTCGAAATCATTTTCGATCTTCTGAAAAACAAACCAAAAAATTATATACGTAGCTAATGTATTTACAATGGTGTTAATGCACTTTTTATTATCAATTTGTTTCGTGAAGAATGGTATGACAAGAAGACGTTGACACTGGTGACTATTTTTTTTATAAACAAATTTTATGTTTTGAGCTTTGGTTCTCATTGAGAGTCACACCTTATGTAAATTTATCTCCATTTTATTTAGTTCGATCATTTCGATATTAATAGTGTCGTATTTTCACGATTTTGTCATTTGATTGGTGTAGATTGTTCCATAGCTGGGTCATTTTCAGTTTTTGATTAAGGTCCGTACCTCTTTACAGAACTAATTAAAAACTTCCATATGAAATATATTTTATTTTTGTAGCTTTTTAATGACATCGAGACCTCCCTGAACGTTGCAACGTATCATATATTAGTACAGTGGGTGAACAAAGTGTAAAATAATGCAGGAACCTGCTCTAAGACGACATATTATACCCTCAAGTTCTGTAATAATCAAGGTATTAGAGTTGAAATCACTAATGAAAAATCTCTGCAACGTGACATTCGCATTCATTCCACAATGGTATTTGAAACCATTGTCTGGGGAGTTAAGACGATATCCATACGACCAAGCAGCATTGAAATTTGCAGTGGTGAATCATGTTTCAATGTGCTTATTATTATTATTATTATTATTATTATTATTATTATTATTATTATTATTATATATATATATATTATATATATATATAATTATAATATAATATATATATTATATATATATATATATATATATATATTTCAAAAGATAGATTTAATGACTCCAAGACCGAGATAACATATAAAGATTTTAATGATAAATACTACTAGTTTCGGCATATAGCAGCCTTCTTCAGGTATTTATAAAGGAAAGGAATACTAATAAACATTGAATTATTTAAATAAACAAACTGGAAATTACAGGTACAAATTGCCTCACATAATCGATACATAAAAACGTTGTATTTTTCAAGTTGTTCCAACTGGCGTGCCATTGTTTGTTGCAATTGTGCGTGCAAGTTCACGTGAACGCCAATATTGAATAACTGCAGCATGGCTATCTGGGATGTTATAACTTAAATTATTATTTAAGTGGACCGGGTTCAGTAGGATTTCCCGTGATTCTACGATTTTTCTTTCAAACTCATCTTCACAGCGAAAAATATTTTCTGATCTATTCCAGCATACAGAGTGGCTTTGTTGGTCATCATTAGGATTATTTGAAAAAAGAACATGACTGGATAAAGCAGTTGCATGAGATCTTTTGTCTATATATATATATATATAGATTAGAGGGCGCTTTAGCAGCAAGCGGTCGCAAGCACGCTATTTCGATGCTCCCATATTTTAAGTTGCAAAGTAGATCTTTTCTTGTGAATTAAAATTTAAAGTACATCAGTGAATTCCGTTCATCAAGACGAAGATACAGATGTAAAAACTGTAAGTATCTGTTAAGTAATAAGTAAAATATAAGTATTCAAAGTTCGAAGTATACGCTGGTCAACTACGCGAGAAGAGAACAAAGGAAGTCGCCATATTAGAAATTACAGCAAGATCGTCAAACAAGAAATATGAAGTGCTACAAATGCCAAGAAGCCCAACGGGGGAAGAAAACCACATCACATGTAGGAACTGCCAGAGAAACATGCATTTTCTATGTTCAGGATTGTCTGAGTCTACTTGGCAGAGAAAACCAAACAAGAATCATGACGAGTGGAAGTGCCCCCATTGCAGAGACAACAAAGGAACGTCGCCTTCGACCGCAGGCGGAAAACAGCACATGCAGAAAACAACCGCAGGCAGGCAGTAAACAGCTATCAACAACAGAGGGAATTAAAAACAAAGAAAACAACAATGGAAACCCAGGTGAGCCATCTTTAAATGCATTAATTGAAAATAGATTACAAAACCTAAAAGACTGTTTAATCGATTTTGTTGGAGAACTATTAAAAAACATACCGCACAAATTACAGAAAATTCAACCAATATGAGGAATTTATTAAATTTAATAATAACTCTGTAGAAGGTGTATTACAGACCGTAAGAGAAATTAAAAACTGCATTAAAGAGCTAACGGAAAGGCAGCATAATTTAATTAAAGATACAACGGAACTACGGCAAGAACCAAACTCTTTAAAGCAACAGTACGAACTCTCAAACCAACAACAGCACAAAAATGATCTCCTCATAAATGGTCTCCCATAAATAGCTACGGAACATCTAAGGGACACTGTAATACAACTAAGCCAAAAAATTGGCTCTCCCATTGAATCAAGAGACATCCAGACAGTGTATCGGTTACCACAAAAAACGAAAAGAGAAAATAATACCCGTCCTTCTCCCGTCGTAGCGCGACTCACCAACAGCCCAACAAAAACTACACTCATAAAAGCTAGCAAGATTAAACAACCAGTAGTCAAGGATCTGAAAGGAGACCACGATAATACCCCAATATACTTGTCCGAATACCTAACGCCATATTACCAGAAAATATTCTACCAAGCAAAGAAGGTAAAAACAGAAAACAATTACCAGTTTATATGGATAAGAGACAGCAAAATATTCCTAAGAAAGACACAAGACGCAAAACCAATCTAAATAAAATCCGTAGACGACCTCAACAGGCTGCCACATTGAAAGGAATATGGACAACTCGTAAAGAAGGAAAAGCACACCAACCAACATGAATGCAGACCATCAAGAAGACGTAATCACCCCGGAATATGATAACTGCCACATTCTGAAATCAATAACAGAATGGAAACAACTGAAATCCCCAAGGACTATCTATTCTCCACATCAACATCAGAAGCATTCAAAAACATTGGCTGACCCTGCAAGCTTATCTGAAGGAAGATATAGACGAAATAGACATTTTAATACTGACTGAAGTATCCACGACAAACGAAGAAGCATCCACCTACCAAATGCCACACTTCCAACAACACAAACACTGCAGACAAACAAAACGAGGCGGAGGTATAATAATATTTACCAAACATAAACTAGAAGTAACAGAAACAGACTATAAATTAGAATACGCAGGAAACATATGCATCGAAATTAAAAACATCAAACAAGAAAACTCCCTGATACTAAACGCAATATACAAACCACCCAATTTAAGCACCACAAAATTCCTAGAAGAAATAAACAAATGGCTTTCAACCACGGAAGTAGGCACCTCAGAATACTTGATGATAATAGGAGACATTAATATAAACATTAGGAACATAAATAACAACACAGAGCAATACCTAGACTTATTATCGACATATAATAACCCCATCCATACAGTCGTACACACGAGAAGAGATAGTCGGAAACACAACAACCTCATCCTGCATCGATCATATAAATATAAGGGCCCCCCCAAACAGCCACACAGCAGCCGTCATAACATGCAAACTGGCAGACCATTATTTCACAGCATTACAGTTATACACTGAACCAGAACCCATAAAAATCACTGAGACTACAAAACAGTATTATAGCATTTTAAACGAAATAATAGTAAACGATGAAATCAGAAAAACAGACTGGATGCAGATAGCATCTTTAGACTCTGCTGAAGCTATATATATAATAATCTTAAACTTGCATTTAACAAAATATATAACAACGCATTAACAAAAATAAAAATACATCCCCAAACGAAACAAAACCCATGGATAACAGACAACATACTAACAGACATACAAAGAAAAGATGCCTT